>NC_041392.1:651259890-651267286 GCF_002162155.2 Triticum dicoccoides
CCTACTCCTAGAGGGAGTAGGACTCTCCTGGCGCGCCCTCCGTTGGCCGGCCAGCCTCCCCCCTCAAGTCCTTTATATACAGAGGCAGGGCACCCCAAAGAACACACAAGTTGATCCACGTGATCTATTCTTTAGCCGTGTGCGGCGCCCCAGCCACCATAGTCCTCGATAATACTGTAGCGGAGTTTAGGCGAAGCCCTGCTGCTGTAGTACATCAAGATCGTCACCACGCTGTCGTGCTGACGGAACTCTTCCCCGACACTTTGCTGGATCGGAGTCCGGGGATCGTCATCGAGCTGTACGTGTGCTCAAACTCGGAGGTGCCGTAGTTTCGGTACTAGATCGGTTGGATCGTGAAGACGTACGACTACTTCCTCTATGTTGCGTCAACACTTCCGCAGTCGGTCTGCGTGGGTACATAGACAATACCCTCCCCTCTCATTGCTATGCATCACATGATCTTGCGTGTGCGTAGGAATTTTTTTGAAATTACTACGAAACCCAACAGTGGCATCCGAGCCTAGGTTATTTATGTTGATGTTATATGCACGAGTAGAACACAAGTGAGTTGTGGGCGATATAAGTCATACTGCCTACCAGCATGTCATACTTTGGTTCAGCGGCATTGTTGGACGAGACGACCCGGACCAACATTACGCGCACGCTTACGCGAGACCGGTTCCCCCGACGTGCTTTGCACATAGGTGGCTTGCAGGCGACTGTCTCTCCAACTTTAGTTGAACCAAGTGTGGCTACGCCCGGTCCTTGCGAAGGTTAAAACTGAGTCTATTTGACAAACTATCGTTGTGGTTTTTGATGCGTAGGTGAGATTGGTTCTTGCTTAAGCCCGTAGCAGCCACGTAAAACTTGCAACAACAAAGTAGAGGACGTCTAACTTGTTTTTGCAGGGCATGTTGTGATGTGATATGGTCAAGGCATGATGCTGGATTTTATTGTATGAGATGATCATGTTTTGTAACCGAGTTATCGGCAACTGGCAGGAGCCATATGATTGTCGCTTTATTGTATGCAATGCAATCGCGATGTAATGCTTTAGTTTATTACTAAACGGTAGTGATAGTCGTGGACGCATAAGATTGGCGAGACGACAACGATGCTACGATGGAGATCAAGGTGTCGCGCCGGTGACGATGGTGATCATAACGGTGCTTCGGAGATGGAGATCACAAGCACAAGATGATGATGGCCATATCATATCACTTATATTGATTGCATGAGATGTTTATCCTTTTATGCATCTTATCTTGCTTTGATTGACGGTAGCATTATAAGATGATCTCTCACTAAATTATCAAGAAGTGTTCTCCCTGAGTATGCACCGTTGCCAAAGTTCGTCGTGCCCAGACACCACGTGATGATCGGGTGTGATAAGCTCTACGTCCATCTACAACGGGTGCAAGACAGTTTTGCACATGCAGAATACTCAGGTTAAACTTGACGAGCCTAGCATATGCAGATATGGCCTCGAAACACGGAGACCGAAAGGTCGAGCGTGAATCATATAGTAGATATGATCAACATAATGATGTTCACCATTGAAGACTAATCCATTTTACGTGATGATCGGTTATGGTTTAGTTGATTTGGATCACGTGATCACTTAGAAGATTAGAGGGATGTCTATCTAAGTGGGAGTTCTTAAGTAATATGATTAAATTGAACTTAAATTTATCATGAACTTAGTCCTGGTAGTATTTTGCAAATTATGTTGTAGATCAATAGCTCGCGTTGTTGCTTCCCTGTGTTTATTTTGATATGTTCCTAGAGAAAATTGTGTTGAAAGATGTTAGTAGCAATAATGCGGATTGGATCCGTGATCTGAGGTTTATCCTCATTGCTGCACAGAAGAATTGTGTCCTTGATGAACCGCTAGGTGACAGACCTATTGCAGGAGCAGATGCAGACGTTATGAATGTTTGGCTAGCTCAATATGATGACTACTTGATAGTTTAGTGCACCATGCTTAAAGGCTTAGAATCGGGACTTCAAAGACGTTTTGAACATCATGGACCATATGAGATGTTCCAGGAGTTGAAGTTAATATTTCAAGCAAATACCCGAGTTGAGAGATATGAAGTCCCCAACAAGTTCTATAGCTAAAAGATGGAGGAGAATCGCTCAACTAGTGAGCATGTGCTCAGATTGTCTGGGTACTACAATCGCTTGAATCAAGTGGGAGTTAATCTTCTAGATAAGATAGTGATTGACAGAATTCTCTAGTCACCATCACCAAGTTAGTAGAACTTCGTGATGAACTATAATATGCAAGGGATAACGGAAACAACTCCCCAGCTCTTCGTGATGCTGAAATCAACGAAGGTGGAAATCAAGAAAAACATCAAGTGTTGATGGTTGACAAGACCACTAGTTTCAAGAAAAGGGCAAAGGGAAGAAGGGGAACTTCAAGAAGAACGGCAAACAAGTTGCTGCTCAAGTGAAGAAGCCCAAGTCTGATCCTAAGCCTGAGACTTAGTGCTTCTACTGCAAAGGGACTGGTCACTGGAAGCGGAACTACCCCAAGTGATTGGCGGATAAGAAGGATGGCAAAGTGAACATAAGTATATTTCATATACATGTTATTGATGTGTACTTTACTAGTGTTTATAGCAACCCCTCAGTATTTGATACTGGATCAGTTGCTAAGATTAGTAACTCGAAACGGGAGTTGTAGAATAAACAGAGACTAGTTAAGGGTGAAGTGACGATGTGAGTTGGAAGTGGTTCCAAGATTGATATGATCATCATCGCACACTCCCTATACTTTCGGGATTAGTGTTGAACCTGAATAAGTGTTATTTGGTGTTTGCGTTAAGCATGAATATGATTTGATCATGTTTATTGTAATACGGTTATTCATTTAAGTAAAAGAATAAATTGTTGTTCTGTTTACATGAATAAAACCTTATATGGTTACACACCCAATGAAAATAGTTCGTTGGATCTCGATCGTAGTGACACACATAATCATAATATTGAAACCAAAAGATGCAAAGTTAATAATGATAGTGCAACTTATTTGTAGCACTACCGTTTAGGTCATATTAGTGTAAAGCGCATGAAGAAACTCCATGCTGATGGGATTTTGGAATCACTTGATTATGAATCAGTTGATGCTTGCGAACCATGCCTCATGGGCAAGATGGCTAAAACTCCGTTCTTCGGAACAATGGAGCGAGCAACAAATTTGTTGGAAATCATACATACCGATGTATGTGGTCCAATGAATATTGAGGCTCGCGACAAGTATCATTATTTTCTGATCTTCACAGATGATTTGAGCAGATATGAGTATATCTACTTGATGATACATAAGTCTGAAACATTTGAAAAGTTCAAAGAATTTCAGAGTGAAGTGAAAAATCATCATAACAAGAAAATAAAGTTTCTACGATCTGATCGTAGAGAAGAGTATTTGAGTTACGAGTTTGGCCTTCAGTTAAAAACAATTTGAAATAGTTTCACTACTCACGCCACCTGGAACACCACAATGTAATTGTGAGTCCGAACGTCATAACCATACTTTATTAGATATGGTGCGATCTATGATGTCTCTTACCAATCTACCACTATCATTTTGGGGTTATGCATTAGAGACAACTGCATTCACGTTAAAAGGGCACCATCTAAATCTATTGAGACGACACCGTATGAACTATGGTTTGGCAAGAAACCAAAGTTGTCGTTTCTTAAAGTTTGGGGTTGTGATGCTTATATGAAAAAGTTTCATCCTGATAAGCTCAAACTCAAATCGGAGAAGTGCGTCTTCATAGGATATCCAAAGGAAACTATTGGATACACCTTCTATCACAGATCCGAAGGCAAGACTTTTGTTGCTAAATTCGGAAACTTTCTGGAGAAGGAGTTTCTCTTGAAAGAAGTGAGTGGGAGGAAAGTAGAACTTGACGAGGTAACTGTACCTGCTCCCTTATTGGAAAGTAGTACATCACAGAAAACTGTTTCTGTGACACCTACACCAGTTAGTGAGGAAGCTAATGATGATGATCATGAAACTTCAGAACAAGATACTACTGAACCTCGTAGATCAACCAGAGTAAGATCCGCGCCAGAGTGGTACGGTAATCCTGTTCTGGAAGTCATGCTACTAGATCACGATGAACCTACGAACTATGAAGAAGCGATGGTGAGCCCAGATTCTGCAAAGTGGCTTGAAGCCATGAAATCTGAGATATGATCCATCTATGAGAACAAAGTATGGACTTTGGTTGACTTGCCCGATGATCGGCAAGAAATTGAGAATAAATGGATCTTCAAGAAGAAGACTGACGCTGATGGTAATGTTACTGTCTACAAAGCTTGACTTGTCGCAAAAGGTTTTCGACAAGTTCAAGGGGTTGACTACGATGAGACCTTCTCACCCGTAGCGATGCTTAAGTTTGTCCGAATCATGTTAGCAATTGCCGCATTTTATGAAATCTGGCAAATGGATAAACAAAACTACATTCCTTAATGGATTTAAAGAAGATTTGTATATGATACAACCAGAAGGTTTTGTCAATCCTAAAGGTGCTAACAAAATATGCAAGCTCCAGCGATCCATCTATGGACTGGTGCAAGCATCTCGGAGTTGGAATATACGTTTTGATAAGTTGATCAAAGCATATAGTTTTATACAGACTTGCGGTGAAGCCTGTATTTACAAGAAAGTGAGTGGGAGCTCTACAGCATTTCTGATAAGTATATATGTATGACATATTGTTGATCGGAAATAATGTAGAATTAATCTGCAAAGCATAAAGGAGTGTTTTTAAAAGTTTTTCAAAGAAAGACCTCAGTGAAGCTGCTTACATATTAAGCATCAAAATCTATAGAGATAGATCAAGACGCTTGATAAGTTTTTTCAATGAGTACATACCTTGACAATATTTTGAAGTAGTTCAAAATGGAGCAGTCAAAGAAAGAGTTCTTGCCTGTATTACAAGGTGTGAAGTTGAGTAAGACTCAAAGCCCGACCACGGCAGAAGATAGAAAGAGAATGAAAGTCATTCCCTATGCCTCAGCCATAGGTTCTATAAAGTATGCCATGCTGTGTATCAGATCTATTGTATACCCTACACTGTGTTAAGCAAGGGAGTACAATAGTGATCTAAGAGTAGATCACTGGACAGCGGTCAAAATTATCCTTAGTGGAATAAGGAAATATTTCTCAATTATGGAGGTGAACAAAAAGGTTCGTCGTAAAAAGTTACGTCGATGCAAGTTTTGACACAGATCTGGATGACTCTAAGTCTCGATCTAGATACATATTGAAAGTGGGAGCAATTAGCTAGAGTAGGTCCGTGCAGAGCATTGTTGACATAAATATTTGCAAAATACTTACGGATCTGAATGTGACAGACCCGTTGACTAAAATTATCTCACAAGCAAAACATGATCACACCTTAGTACTCTTTGGGTGTTAATCACATAGCGATGTGAACTAGATTACTGACTCTAGTAAACCCTCTGGGTGTTGATCACATATCGATGTGAACTATGGGTGTTAATCACATGGTGATGTGAACTATTGCTGTTAAATCACATGGCGATGTAAACTAGATTATTGACTCTAGTGCAAGTGGGAGACTGAAGGAAATATGCCCTAGAGGCAATAATAAAGATATTATTTATTTCCTTATATCATGATAAATGTTTATTATTCATGCTAGAATTGTATTAACCGGAAACATAATACATGTGTGAATACATAGACAAACTTAGTGTCACTAGTATGCCTCTACTTGACTGGCTCATTAATCAAAGATGGTTATGTTTCCTAACCATGAACAAAGTGTTGTTATTTGATTAACGGGATCACATCATTAAGAGAATGATCTGATTGACATGATCCATTCCATTAGCTTAGCACCCGATCGTTTAGTATGTTGCTATTGCTTTCTTCATGACTTATACATGTTCCTATAACTATGAGATTATGCAACTCCCGTTTACTGGAGGAACACTTTGGGTACTACCAAACATCACAACGTAACTGGGTGATTATAAAGGAGTACTACAGGTGTCTCCAAAGGTACATGTTGGGTTGGCGTATTTCGAGATTAGGATTTGTCACTCCGATTATCGGAGAGGTATCTCTGGGCCCTCTCGGTGATGCACATCACATAAGCCTTGCAAGCATTACAACTAATATGTTAGTTGTGAGATGATGTATTACGGAATGAGTAAAGAGACTTGCCGGTAACGAGATTGAACTAGGTATTGGATACCGATGATCGAATCTCGGGCAAGTAACATACCGATGACAAAGGGAACAACGTATGTTGTTATGCGGTCTGACCGATAAAGATCTTCGTAGAATATGTAGGAGCCAATATGGGCATCCAGGTCCCGCTATTGGTTATTGACCAGAGACGTGTCTCGGTCATGTCTACATTTTTCTCGAACCCGTAGGGTCCGCACGCTTAAGGTAACGATGACAGTTATATTATGAGTTTATGCATTTTGATGTACCGAAGGTTGTTTGGAGTCCCGGATGTGATCACGGACATGACAAGGAGTCTCGAAATGGTCGAGACGTAAAGATTGATATATTGGAAGCATATGTTTGGATGTCGGAAGTGTTCCGGGTGAAATCGGGATTTTACCGGAGTACCGGGAGGTTACCGGAACCCCCCGGGAGCTATATGGGCCTTAGTGGGCTTTAGTGGAAAGGAGAAAGGGGCAGCCCAAGGTGGCTGTGCGCCTCCCCCCTTCCCCTAGTCCTATTAGGACTAGGAGAGGTGGCCGGCCCCCTCTCTCTCTTTCCCCCCTCAAGGAATCCTATTCCAACTAGGATTGGGGGGGGGGCATCCTACTCCCAGAGGGAGTAGGACTCTCCTGGCGCGCCCTCCCTTGGCCGGACAGCCTCCCCCCTCTAGTCCTTTATGTACAGAGGCAGGGCACCCCAAAGAACACACAAGTTGATCCACGTGATCTATTCCTTAGCCGTGTGCGGCGCCCCAGCCACCATAGTCCTCGATAATACTGTAGCGGAGTTTAGGCGAAGTCCTGCTGCTGTAGTACATCAAGATCGTCACCACGCCGTTGTGCTGACGGAACTCTTCCCCGACACTTTGCTGGATCGGAGTCCGGGGATCGTCATCGAGCTGTACGTGTGCTCGAACTCGGAGGTGTCGTAGTTTCTGTACTTGATCGGTTGGATCGTGAAGACGTACGACTACTTCCTCTACGTTGCGTCAACGCTTCCGCAGTCGGTCTGTGTGGGTACGTAGACAATACTCTCCCCTCTCGTTGCTATGCATCACATGATCTTGCGTGTGCATAGGAATTTTTTTGAAATTACTACGAAACCCAACACTCGGCTAGGCTAAGCCCGTGCAGATTCGGCGGCAGCGGGGCCCCTGGCACCCTAGTGTAG
>NC_041392.1:651267644-651283623 GCF_002162155.2 Triticum dicoccoides
AATTTTTGAGAACCAAGGTATCAATCCAGTAGGAGATCACGCTCAAGTCCCATGCACCTACACAAACAAATAAGAACCTCGCAACCAACGCGATAAAGGGGTTGTCAAGCCCTTCACGGTCACTTACGAGAGTGAGATCTGATAGATATGATAAGATAATATTTTTGGTATTTTTATGACAAAGAGAAATAAAGATGCAAAGTAAAATAAACGACAAAGGAAATAACTAAGTGCTGGAAGATAAATATGATGGAAGATAGACCCGAGGGCCATAGGTTTCACTAGTGGCTTCTCTCAAGAGCATAAGTATTACAGTGGGTAAACGAATTACTATCGAGCAATTGATAGAATTGAGCATAGTTATGAGAATATCTAGGTATGATCATGTATATAGGCATCACGTCCGAGACAAGTAGACCGAAATGATTTTGCATGTACTACTATTACTCCACACATCGACCGCTATCCAGCATGCATCTAGAGTATTAAGTTCATAAGAACAGAGTAATGCTTTAAGGAAGATGACATGATGTAGAGGGATAAACTCATGCTATATGACTTAAACCCCATCTTTTTATCCTCGATGGCAACAATACAATACGTGTCGGTTCCCTTTCTGTCACTGGGATCGAGCACCGCAAGATTGAACCCAAAGCTAAGCACTTCTCCCATTGCAAGAAAGATCAATCTAGTAGGCCAAACCAAACTGATAATTCGAAGAGACTTGCAAAGATAAACCAATCATACATAAAAGAATTCAGAGGAGAATCGACTATTTTTCATAGATAATTTGGATCATTAACCCACAATTCATCGGATCTCGACAAACACACCGCAAAAGAAGATTACATCGAATAGATCTCCTAGAAGACCGAGGATAACTTTGTATTGAGATCCAAAGAGAGAGAAGAAGCCATCTAGCTAATAACTATGGACCCGTAGGTCTGAAGTAAACTACTCACACATCACCGGAGAGGCCATGGAGTTGATGTAGAGGCCCTCCGTGATCAATGCCCCCTCCAACGGAGCTCCGTAAAAGGCCCCAAGATGGGATCTCTCGGGTACAGAAGGTTGCGGCGGTGGAATTATGTTTTCTTGGTGTTCCTGGATGTTTGGGGGGTACATGGATATATATAGGAGGAAGAAGTACGTCGGTGGAGCAACAGAGGGCCCACGAGGGTGGAGGGCGCGCCTAGGGGGGTAGGCGTGCCCCTGCCTCGTGCCTTCCTCCCTTGTTTCTTGATGCCCACTCCAAGTCTCCTGGATCACGTTTGTTGAGAAAATCACGTTCCCAAAGGTTTCATTCCGTTTGGACTCCGTTTGATATTCCTTTTCTTCTAAACCCTAAAATAGACAAAAAAACAACAATTTGGGTTGGGCCTCCGGTTAGTAGGTTAGTCCCAAAATGATATAAAAGTGTAAAATAAAGCCCATTAACATCCAAAATAGATAATATAATAGCATGGAGCAATCAAAAATTATAGATATGTTGGAGACGTATCAAGCATCCCCAAGCTTAATTCCTGCTCATCGTCGAGTAGGTAAATGATAAAAGAAGAATTTTTGATGTGGAATGATTTCTAACATATTTCTCACTGTAATTTTTCTTTATTGTGGCATGAATGTTCAGATCCGAAAGATTCAAGATAAAAGTTTAATATTGACATAAAAATAATAATACTTCAAGCATACTAACTAAGCAATCATGTCTTCTCAAAATAACATGGCCAAAGATAGTTATCCCTACAAAATCATATAGTCTGGCTATGCTCTATCTTCACCACAGAAAATATTTAAATCATGCACAACCCCAATGACAAGCCAAGAAATTGTTTCATACTTTTGATGTTCTCAAACTTTTTCAATCTTCATGCAATATATGAGCGTGAGCCATGGATATAGCACTATGGTGGAATAGAATGGTGCTTGTGGAGAAGACAAAAAGGAGAAGATAGTCTCACATCAACTAGGCGTATCAACGGGCTATGGAGATGCCCATTAATAGATATCAACGTGAGTGAGTAGGGATTTCCATGCAATGGATGCACTAGAGCTATAAGTATATGAAAGCTCAACAAAAAGAACTAAGTGGGTGTGCATCCAACTTGCTTGCTCACGAAGACCTAGGGCATTTTGAGGAAGCGCATCATTGGAATATACAAGCCAAGTTCTATAATGAAAAATTCCAACTAGTATATGAAAGTGATATCATAGGAGACTCTCTATATGAAGAACATGGTGCTACTTTGAAGCACTAGTGTGGAAAAAGGATAGTAGCATTTTCCCTTTTCCCTTTTCCTCTCATTTTTTTATTTGTGCCGTCTTTCTTTTTTTTTCTTTTTGGCCTCTTTTTTTCGTCCGGAGTCTCATCCCAACTTGTGGGGGAATCATAGTCTCCATCATCCTTTCCTCACTTGGGACAATGCTCTAATAATGATGATCATCACACTTTATTTACTTACAACTCAAGAATTACAACTCAATACTTAGAACAAAATATGACTCTATGTGAATGCCTCCGGCGGTGTACCGGGATGTGCAATGATGCATGAGTGACATGTATGAAGAATTATGAATGGTGGCTTTGCCACAAATATGATGTCAACTACATGATCATGCAAGCAATATGACAATGATGAATAACGGAACGGTCAAAAGTTGCATGGCAATATATCCCGGAATGGCTATGGAAATGCCATAATAGGTAGGTATGGTGGCTGTTTTGAGGAAGGTATATGGTGGGTTTATGGTACTGGCGAAAGTTGCGTGATACTAGAGAGGCTAGCAATGGTGGAAGGGTGAGAGTGCGTATAATCCATAGACTCAACATTAGTCATAAAGAACTCACATACTTATTGCAAAAAACTAATAGTTATCGAAACAAAGTATTACGCGCATGCTCCTAGGGGGATAGATTGGTAGGAAAAGACCATCGCTCGTCCCCGACCGCCACTCATAAGGAAGACAATCAATAAATAAATCATGCTCCGACTTCATCACATAACGGTTCACCATACGTGCATGCTACGGGAATCACGGACTTCAACACAAGTATTTCTCAAATTCACAACTACTCAACTAGCATGACTCTAATATCACCATCTCCATATCTCAAAAGAATTATCAAGTATCAAACTTCTCATAGTATTCAATGCACTTATATGATTTTTTTTATTAATGCCATGTTGTTCTAAAGGACTCTCAAAATAATATAAGTGAAGCATGAGAGAACAATAGTTTCTATAAAACAAATCCACCACCGTGCTCTAAAAGATATAAGTGAAGCAGTAGAGCAAAAACTATATAGCTCAAAAGATATACGTGAAGCACATAGAGTATTCTAATAATTTTCAAATCATGTGAGTCCCTCTCAAAATGTGTGTACAGAAAGTATGATTTTGGTAAAATAAAAAGCAAAGACTCAAATCATACAAGACGCTCCAAGCAAAACACATATCATGTGGTGAATAAAAATATAGCTCCAAGTAAAGTTACCGATAGACGAAGACGAAAGAGGGGATGCCTTCCGGGGCATCCCCAAGCTTAGGCTTTTTGGTGCCCTTGAATTTTACCTTGGGTTGCCATGGGAATCTCCAAGCTTAGTCTCTTGCCACTCTTTGTTCCATAGTCCATCAAATCTTTACCCAAAACTTGAAAACTTCACAACACAAAACTCAAAATAGAAAATCTCGTGAGCTCCGTTAGCGAAAGAAAACAAAACACCACTTCAAGGTACTGTAATAAACTCATCCTTTATTTATATTGGTGTTAAACCTACTGTATTTCAACTTCTCTATGGTTTATAAACTACTTTACTAGCCATAGATTCATCAAAATAAGCAAACAACACAAGAAAAACAGAATCTGTCAAAAATAGAACAATCAGTAGTAATCTGTATATAACGCAAGTTGTGGCACCCCAAAAATTATAAAATAAATTTCTGGACGTGACTAATTTATCTATTAATCATCTTAAAAAATAATTAACTAAATAGCTCTTTTCAAATAAAAATGGCAGCGGTTCTCGTGAGCGCTAAAGTTTCTGTTTTTTACAGCAAGATCAAAAAGACTTTCCCCAAGTCTTTCCAACGGTTCTACTTGGCACAAACACTAATTAAACACAAAAACACAACCAAAACAGAGGCTATATAAATTATTTATTACTAAACAGGAGCAAAAAGCAAGGAATAAAAATAAAATTGGGTTGCCTCCCAACAAGCGCTATCGTTTAACGCCCCTAGCTAGGCATAAAAGTGAAGATAGATCTAGGTATTGCCATCTTTGGTAGGCAATCCATAAGTGGCTCTCATAATAGATTCATATGGTAATTTAATTTTATTTCTAAGGAAGTGTTGCATGCCTTTCCTTAATGGAAATTGGAATCTATTATTCCCTTCCTTCATATCAATAATTGCACCAATCGTTCTAAGGAAAGGTCTACCAAGAATAATAGGACATGAAGGATTGCAATCTATATCAAGAACAATGAAATCAACGGGCACATAGTTCCTATTTGCAACAATAAGAACATCATTAATTCTTCCCATAGGTTTCTTAATAGTGGAATCCGCAAGGTGCAAGTTCAAAGAACAATCATCAAAATCACGGAAACCTAGCAAATCACACAAAGTTTTTGGAATCATGGAAACACTAGCACCCAAATCACACAAAGCATAGCACTAATGATCTTTAATTTTAATTTTTATTGTAGATTCCCACTCATCATAAAGTTTTCTAGGGATAGAAACTTCCAACTCAAGTTTTTCTTCATAAGATTGCATCAAAGCATCAACGGTATGTTTAGTAAAAGCTTTATTTTGACTATAAGCATGAGGACAATTTAGCACGGATAGCAACAAGGAAATATAATCTATCAAAGAGCAATTATCATAATTAAATTCCTTGAAATCCAAAATAGTGGTTTCATTGGTATTTAAAGTTTTAACATCTTCAATCTCACTTTTAACGATTTTAGCATCAAGATCTAAAGACTCCAAATTTTTGGAATGCCTTCTAGGTAAAGATGGCTCATCTTCAGTCTCATCATTATCAATATTCATATTGCAAAACAAAGATTTAATAGGTGACACATCAATAACTTTTAGATCATCTTTATTATCATGAAAACTAGAAGAACATGCTTTCACAAAGCAATCTTTCTGAGCACGCATCCTAGCGGTTCTTTCTTTGCACTCATCAATGGAAATTCTCATGGCTTTGAGAGGCTCATTGATATTATGCTTAGGTGGAATAGATCTAAGTTTCAAAGAATCAACATCAAGAGAAATTCTATCAACGTTCCTAGCCAACTCATCAATCTTAAGCAATTTTTCTTCAATCAAAGCATTGAAACTCTTTTGCGAAGTAATAAATTATTTAATACTATATTCAAAATCAGAGGGCATCTTATTATAATTTCCATAGGAATTGTTGTAGGAATTACCATAGTTATTAGAGGAATTACTAGGAAACGGCCTAGAATTAAAATTACCTCTATACGCGTTGTTACCAAAATTGTTCCTACCAACAAAATTCACATTCATAGATTAATTATTATTCTTAATCAAAGTAGACAAAGGCATATCATTAGGATCAGTAGGAGCACTCTTATTAGCAAACAATTTCATAAGTTCATCCATCTTTCCACTCAAAACATTAATCTCTTCAATTGCATCCACTTTTTTATTAGTAGATCTTTCGGTGTGCCATTGAGAATAATTAACCATAATATTATCTAGGAGTTTAGTAGCTTATCCTAAAGTGATTTCCATAAAATGCCTCCCGCGGCCGAATCTAAAAGATTTCTAGAAGCAAAATTCAATCCGACATAAAAGTTTTGTATAATCATCCAAAGATTCAAACCATGTGTAGGGCAATTACGTATCATTAATTTCATCCTCTCCCAAGATTGTGCAATATGTTCATGATCAAGTTGCTTAAAATTCATAATATCATTTCTAAGAGAGATGATCTTAGCGGGAGGAAAAATACTTAGAGATAAAAGCATCTTTGCACTTATTCCATGAATCAATACTATTTTTAGGCAAAGACGAAAGCCAAGCTTTAGCACGATCTCTAAGCGAAAATGGAAATAGCTTCAATCTAACAATATCATTATCCACATCTTTCTTCTTTTGCATATCACACAAATCAACAAAGTTGTTTAGATGGGTAGCGGCATCTTCACTAGGAAGGCCGACAAATTGATCTTTCATGACAAGATTCAACAAAGCAGCATTAATTTCACAAGATTCAGCATCGGTAAGAGGAGCAATCGGAGTGCTAAGAAAATCATTGTTGTTGGTATTGGCAAAGACAAACAATTTAGTATTATCTTGAGCCATCGTGACAAGCAAGCAATCCAACACACAAGCAAACAAGAAACGGGCAAAAGAGGCAAAGAGGGAAAGAGAAGGGGAACGAAGAGAGAGGGTAAATAAAACGGCAAGGGTGAAGTGGGGGGAGAGGAAAACAAGAGGCAAATGGAAAATAATGTAATGCGAGAGATAAGAGTTTGTGATGGGTACTTGGTATGTTTTGACTTGGTAATGGTGCCAGAAATGACTTGTTGTTGGTAGTCAAATCTTGACTTGACTTGGCGCGAATCTCCCTGGCAACGGCGCCAGAAATCCTTCTTGCTACCTCTTGAGCACTGCGTTGGTTTTCCCTTTAAGAGGAAAGGGTGATGCAGCAAACTAGCATAAGTATTTACCTCAGTTTTTGAGAACCAAGGTATCAATCCAGTAGGAGATCAAGCTCAAGTCCCACGCACCTACACAAACAAATAAGAACCTCGCAACCAACGCGATAAAGGGGTTGTCAAGCCCTTCACGGTCACTTACGAGATTGAGATCTGATAGATATTATAATATAATATTTTTGGTATTTTTATGATAAAGAGAAATAAAGATGCAAAGTAAAATAAACGGCAAAGCAAATAACTAAGTGTTGGAAGATTAATATGATGGAAGATAGACCCGGGGGCCATAGGTTTCACTAGTGGCTTCTCTCAAGAGCATAAGTATTAATATGAATTACTGTCGAGCAATTGATAGAATTGAGCATAGTTATGAGAATATCTAGGTATGATCATGTATATAGGCATCACGTCCGAGACAAGTAGACCGAAACGATTCTGCATCTACTACTATTACTCCACACATCGACCGCTATCCAGCATGCATCGAGAGTATTAAGTTCATAAGAACAGAGTAATGCTTTAAGGAAGATGACATGATGTAGAGGGATAAACTCATGCAATATGATATAAACCCCATCTTTTTATCCTCGATGGCAACAAAACAATACGTGTCGGTTCCCTTTCTGTCACTGGGATCGAGGACCGCAAGATTGAACCCAAAGCTAAGCACTTCTCCCATTGCAAGAAAGATCAATCTAGTAGGCCAAACCAAACTGATAATTCGAAGAGACTTGCAATGATAAACCAATCACACATAAAAGAATTCAGAGTTGAATCAAATATTGTTCATAGACAATCTGGATCATAAACCCACAATTCATCGGATCTCGACAAACACACCGCAAAAGAAGATTACATCGAATAGATCTCCAAGAAGATCGAGGAGAACTTTGTATTGAGATCCAAAGAGAGAGAAGAAGCCATCTAGCTAATAACTATGGACCCGTAGGTCTGAAGGAAACTACTCACACATCACCGAAGAGGCCATGGAGTTGATGTAGAAGCCCTCCGTGATCAATGCCCCCTCCGGTGGAGCTCCGGAAAAGGCCCCAAGATGGGATCTCTCGGGTATAGAAGGTTGCGGTGGTGGAATTAGGTTTTCGTGGTGCTCCTAGATGCTTGGGGGGTACATGGATATATATAGGAGGAAGAAGTGTGTCGGTGGAGCAACAGAGGGCCCACAAGGGTGGAGGGTGTGCCTAGGGGGGGGGGGGGTAGGCACGCCCCCCTGCCTTGTGCCTTCCTTCCTTGTCTCTTGACGCCCACTCCAGGTCTACTGGATCACGTTTGTTGAGAAAATCACGTTACCGAAGGTTTCATTCCGTTTAGACTCCGTTTGATATTCCTTTTCTTTGAAACCCTAAAATAGGCAAAAAAAAACAACAATTTGGCCTGGGCCTCCGATTAGTAGGTTAGTCCAAATAATGATATAAAAGTGTAAAATAAAGCCCATTGACATCCGCAATAGATAATATAATAGCATGGAGCAATCAAAAATTGTAGATACGTTGGAGACGTATCAGTCTCCAACGTATCTATAATTTTATTGTTCCATGCTATTATATTATCTATTTTGGATGCTTAATGGGCTTTAATATGATCCTTTATATTATTTTTGGGACTAACCTATTAACCTAAGGCCCAGTGCCAGTTTGTGTTTTTTTTTTTGCGTATTTCAGTGTTTCATAGAAAAGGATTATCAAACTGAATCCAAACGGAACGAAACCTTCGCAAGGATATTTCTTGGAACAAACGCAATCCAGGAGACTTGGAGTAGAAGTCTGGAACTCTGCGAGGCAGCCACAAGGCAGGAGGGCGCGCCCCCACCCTTGTGGGCCCCACGGAGCTCCACCAACGTACTTATTTCGCCTATATATACTCTTATACCCTAAAAACATCCGGGAGAGCCAGGAAACCACTTTTCCACCGCCGCAACCTTCTGTACCCGTGAGATCCCATCTTGGGGCCTTTTCCGGCGATCAAAGGGCTTCTACATCAACACCATAGCCTCTCCGATGATGTGTGAGTAGTTTACCACAGACCTTCAGGTCCATAGTTATTAGCTAGATGACTTCTTCTCTCTCTCTTTGATCCTCAATACAAAGTTCTCCTCGATGTTCTTGGAGATCTATTCGATGTAATACTTTTTGCAGTGTGTTTGATGAGATCCGATAAATTGTGGATTTATGATCAAGTTTATCTATGAATAATATTTGGTTCTTCTATGAATTATTATATGCATGATTTGATATCTTTGCAAGTCTCTTTGAATTATTGGTTTAGTTTGGCCTACTAGATTGTTCTTTCTTGCAATGGGAGAAGTGCTTAGTTTGGGTTCAATCTTGCGGTGTCCTTTCCAAGTGACAGCAGGGGAAGCAAGGCATGTATTGTAGTGTTGCCATCAAGGATAAAAAGATGGGGTTTATATCATATTGCTTGAGTTTATCCCTCTACATCATGTCATCTTGCTTAATGCATTACTCTGTTCTTATGAACTTAATACTCTAGATGCATGCTGGATAGCGGTCGATGTGTGGAGTAATAGTAGTAGATGTAGAATCGTTTCGGTCTACTTGACACGGACGTGATGCCTATATTCGTAATCATTGCCTAGATATTCTCATAACTATGCGCTCTTCTATCAATTGGTCGGCAGTAATTTGTTCACCCACCGTAATATATGCTATCTTGAGAGAAGCCACTAGTGAAACCTATGGACCCCGGGTCTATTTTCCATCATATTAGTTTCCGATCTACAATTCTAGTTTCCTATTTATTTTATTTTGCAATCTTTACTTTCCAATCTATACAACAAAAATACAAAAAATATTTATCTTATTATCTTTATTAGATCTCAGTTTTCCGAGTGATCGTGAAGGGATTGACAACCCCTTTATCGCGTTGGTTGCGAGGTTCTTGATTGTTTGTGCAGGTACTAGGTGACTTGCATGTTATCTCCTACTGGATTGATACCTTGGTTATCAAAGACTAAGGAAATACTTACGCTACTTTGCTGCATCACCCTTTCCTCTTCAAGGGAAAAACCAAAGCATGCTCAAGAGGTAGAAGTGGACGGCGTGGCGCTCCTTCACCCGCGTCGGTAGGCCCGGTGGTGGTTGGAGGACAGTGGTGGTCGAGACTGCACACCCATGTCACCGCAACCCTCTTCTTCAGGGATGGGATCCTGCCCAGATCCATGGAGCACGCGCGCAGATGCCGACCAATCCGGCAGTAGGATCAACCATGATGGTGGCGGCGGCTACCTCCGATGGCCGGGTGTCCTTCACGTTTATCTTGTCCGATGGGTGGCTTGGCGACGCGTCCGGTCAGATCTGATCTGGCCGGTGCAGTCGGCGATGGTGGCCACCTCCTCCGTCGGAGGTGGTCGGCCTGAGGATGGATGGTCAGATCTCGAGATCCGCCATCTAGTTCCGGCTGCGAGTCGAGATGACATAGTTGCCTGTGAAAACCAAGCCGATGGCGGCGTTATACGCTGTTACCTTGATGAAGGCATCATCGTGAAACGACTGTGGACCACTCGTGCTGCTCCAGGGGAAACCCTAGGATCTGGTCTTCTAGATCGGACGATGGCAGTACTGTGGTGTCATTTCTCTCTTGGGAGCATCATTTGTGGAGCAGCGTTGGAAGACAGAGGCAGGAGGTGCAGCGGCTTTGTCTTGCACGGAGCTTCGGTGGAGATGTCAAGTCATGCATGGTCGACATGTGCTATGTTGTGTCATGCCTGGTCGGCAGGTGCTACGCACGACAGATCTTTCAGAATCTTCGCATCTGGATGGACGAGCGCGGGCAGTGGCGCCGTCAGGCGCCGTGGTGGCGTCGACGGATGGACGGACTGGCAAGGATGATGCAGATCTCTCTCCTGAAGATGGGTCAGAGGTCCGATGATGATGTTGGCATCTAAAACGTGTGCATTAGTGGTGTACACTTTAGGTCTGCTGCACCGGCTATTCGTTCCGATACGTTATGTGGATGAATTGGCGACGACACCGGTTTAGATATGGGGAGTGAGAGCACTCCACATAATCAAGTTTTGTAGGTGTGAGTGGTGGCTTCGGGTGGTTTGATGTATGTTCCTGTTAGACCTTGGTGAAATAATAAATAAAGATGGCCGCATGCATCGCTTGATGCATGCTACCTCTTGAGCACTGCGTTGGTTTTCCCTTGAAGAGGAAAGGGTGATGCAGCAAAGTAGCGTAAGTATTTCCCTCAGTTTTTGAGAACCAAGGTATCAATCCATAAGGAGACTACACACAAGTCCCTCGTACCTACACAAACAAATAAGAACCTCGCAACCAACGCGATAAAGGGGTTGTCAATCCCTTCACGGTCACTTACGAGAGTGAGATCTGATAGAGATAATAATAATAAGATAAATATTTTTGGTATTTTTATGATGTAGATAGGAAAATAAAGATTGCAAAATAAATGGCGACATAAATAGCTTGTTGATGGGAGATTAATACAATGGAGAATAGACCCGGGGGCCATAGGTTTCACTAGTGGCTTCTCTAAGCATAATTATTACAGTGGGTGAACAAATTACTGTTGATCAATTGATAGAAAAGTGCATAATTATGAGAATATCTAGGCATGATCATGTATATAGGCATCACGTCCGTGATAGGTAGACCGAAATGATTCTGCATCTACTACTATTACTCCACACATTGACCGCTATCCAGCATGCATCTAGAGTATTAAGTTCATAAGAACAGAGTAACGCATTAAGCAAGATGACATGATGTAGAGGGATAAACTCAAACAATATGATATAAACCCCATCTTTTTATCCTCGATGGCAACAATACAATACGTGCCTTGCTGCCCCTGCTGTCACTGGGAAAGGACACCGCAAGATTGAATCCAAAGCTAAACACTTCTCCCATTGCAAGAAAGATCAATCTAGTAGGCCAAACCAAACTGATAATTCGAAGAGACTTGCAAAGATAACCAATCATACATAAAAGATTTCAGAGAAGAATCAAATATTGTTCATAGATAAACTTGATCATAAACCCACAATTCATTGGATCTCGACAAACACACCGCAAAAAGAGTTACATCGAATAGATCTCCAAGAAGATCGAGGAGAACATTGTATTGAGATCCAAAGAGAGAGAAGAAGCCATCTAGCTAAAACTATGGACCTGAAGGTCTGAAGTAAACTACTCACACATCATCGGAGAGGCTATAGTGTTGATGTAGAAGCCCTCCATGATTAATCCCCCCTCCGACGGAGCTCTAGAAAAGGCCCCAAGATGGGATCTCTTGGGTACAGAAGGTTGCGGCGGTGGAAATAGGGTTTCGTGGTACTCCTGGATGTTTTCGAGGTATATGGATATATATAGGAGGAAGAAGTAGGTCAGTAGAGCTACAAGGGGCCCATGAGGGTGGGGCGCGCCCAGGGGGGTAGGCGCGCCTCCCTGCCTCGTGGCCTCCTCATTGATTTCTTGACGTCCACTCCAAGTCCCCTGGATCACGTTTGTTCCAAAAATAACTCTCCCAAAGGTTTCATTCTGTTTGATATTCCTTTTCTGCGAAACACCGAAATAGGCAAAAAAAAAACAATTTGCTCTGGGCCTTGGGTTAGTAGGTTAGTCCCAAAAATAATATAAAAGTGTATAAATAAGCCCATTAACATCCAAAACAGATAATATAATAGCATGGAACAATCAAAAGTTATAGATACGTTTGAGACGTATCAATGCAGAGGCCGGGGGTTTAAACCTCCTTTTCCAGAAAAAACCGACCTCGACGCGGCTCCATCGCTAATATACAACTTTGCGGACATCCAAGATGTCTCATAAAAATGAAGCCATTGTCGTTGAACGAATCAGACCGGGGCAACACTCCAGACACGCCATCGAATCCAGATCTGACACCCCACCACAACTAAGACCGGTGCAAAGGTATTGGTCCGTTCACCCCTACACAACCGAATCAAAAAGATTACGTGAGAAAAAAAATTAATTACACTTTGATACATTAAATTACATTTCATGTACAGATTCATACATAAACTTAAAAATGACACAACTCGGTCCTACAACTAGTGTTTTGGGTACATCCGAGTACATTTTCGTCATTGTTGTTGACTCTTTGTTAAACAGTGCATGCCAGTTGGCCCACACTTCATAACTGTGTGGGTGTCCTACAAGCCAGTAGGAGAGGAAAAAATATATTTGCATCTGGGTCCTACCTGCCAGTAGCACAGGAAGAAATTAAAACATAATAAAAAACAATGCACTCATTCTCGCTGTCAAAACCGACATATCTCGGGTAGGGGGGGGGCAAGCTGTCAGTCTGAGGATCTATGGTAACGAGGGACAATGGGGACATGATGTTTACCCAGGTTCGAGCCCTCTTAATGGAGGTAAAACCCTACATCCCGCTTGATTGTATTCGGTGAGTATAGGGGTTACAAGAGTTGATCTACCTCGAGATCATAATGGCTAAACCCTAGCTGTCTAGCCTATGATTATTCTGATGGCCTCTACGGACCAAACCCTCCGGTTTATATATACACCGGAGGGGCCTACGGCTGTTCAGAGTCGGTTTACAAGGGAAGGAAATGTTACAACCGGACACTCATCTTGCCGTACACGCATACAAGAGTCCTACCCGAACACGGGGGATGGTCTTCTGTTTATCTTCATGGCCCATCAGTCCGGCCCATATCGAATAGGCCGGACACCTAAGGACCCCCAAATCCAGGACTCCCTCAGTAGCCCCCGAACTTGCCTTCAATGACGATGTAGTATCTGACTTATGTCTTTGGCTTTGCAAGGAGGGTTCTTCATCATACTCCGGATTAATGACAGTCTGGTCCTGACCTTCGCGTTCTGCCTTTATGATTCCTTCCTGTTTTCACCTTGATTTCCGTGCACCGGGCGAATGCGAATGGTCCATAGTATTTTTTTGCAAATAAGACCCTTACCACGCAGGAGGGGCATCTATATAAAGAGGTTAGATCCCAAAATGCCATCCACATCACGTAGAGATCATCAGAGCCAGCCACGAAAAACTTCGAAACATGGCCCGCACTCCTAGCTCTTCCCCGCACCCCCATGGCCCTCAAGAGGGTGATTGGCGAAGCTGCTCAGTGTCTCACCTTCAAATGAATCGACTTCAGACGCAGTGATATCTCCCACTCGCAGATCTAGTCTATGTGCGGGTAGGATTGGCCTCGATTAGCAATGATGTGCTAGCAGAGAATTTCCCCAACCCCAGCAAGGAGGAGAGGGTATGCTTTGTTTCATTTCTTCTGTGAGGCTTAGGACTTCCGAGCCACCCCTTCTCAGAGGTCTATTGGAGTTTTACGGGATCCAACTGCACAACCCCACACCAGGTTCCATCCTGCACATCTCTGGTTTTGTCGCTCTCTGTGAACTGTTTTTAGGCTGTGAGGCTCATTTTTAACTATGGAGAAAGTTCTTTTGCCTTGTCCCTCGTCATCAAGGGGGTTCCATATTTGAAGTGGGCGGCGCCGAAGTATGGCGCATAGCTGGAATAGGTTACCTTGTCGGAACTCCCAAGGAGGTATCCCAAGAATGGTCTTCGGAATGGTTTTATATCGAGGATGTTCCCCTTCCGGACCCAGTTCGACGTGGACTCCCCAAATTTTCCCCATTGAAGAAACGCGTCAACAGGCACCCGGAGTCCTAAGGAAGAAGATAGTGTGGAAGTGACGAGGTTGGTCAGCAAGGTCGAATTACTTGCTCATTCTGAACTCTCAATAATTGAAGTCATGGCCATTGCGATAAAGCGATGTATCCAGCCCCTCCAGTTCAGAGTGACCCCTTTATGGTGTTACAATGGAGAGGATGACACGTCTCGTTATAGGCGCAAAGGCCCGTATACCCCCGCCGAAGTGGACATGATTCTGGCCGATCTTTATAAGGCGGAGAAAGAAGACTTCCTCCGTTTAAATTGCCGGGAAGGTTTTTCCATGTATAACCCCATTGAATGGGTAAGTTTTTTATAACCAGCACTATTCTACCTCGTTATCGAGGCATGCTAATCAAATTGTTCTGGTTGCCTTAAAGCAGACATGGAGGAAGGAGGTCGAGAATGTTCATTGCCTCTCCCCTCATCCAGAGGATTATGTTCGCAACGAAGACCCCGTATTCTGTGAGGATCCGAAGATATTCATAGAGTTTGATGATGGAGTCTTTTATCAAGCGAGCCTTGATGGCTCGGAAGTAGCTATTATAGCCGACTACCCCGGCCTTTTCCCTTTCTCCATTCTAAGTATTCAGAAAGCTTCCTCAAAAAAGGAGCCCCCACTTACATCTGACCCATCACACAAAATTGTGCTTCCTAGGCTCGGCGCTCAGCGAGCCGCACTCCATCGAGAGCGGCCTCTAGGAATGCGGCATCTATGCAGGGCAAGCATTCAAAATGAAAGGAAATCGGGAGCGCTGTCGAGCCCCCTCCTTCTTCAAAGAGGTACTACTGCAGGATGCTGCTAATGCGACACTACGATCAGAGACCCTTCGGGAAACTATGTGCGATGCAATAATCCACTGGTAGAAAAAGGGCATGTTGTCCCGGTTCGTAAGGGCCTTTTGTCCCGGTTCCTGAACTGGGACTAAAGGGTCGGTACTAATGCCTTGTCCCTTTAGTCTCGGTTCAATCCAGAACCGGGACTGATGGGCCTCCACGTGGCCTGTGCGCGGAGCCCAGGCAGGAGACCCTTTGGTCCCGGTTGGTGGCACAAACCGGGACCAATAGGCATCCACGCGTCAGCATTTTTGTGGCTGGGGTTTTTGTTTTTTTTGAAAGGGGGGGTGGTTTGGGGGTTTGGGGGGTTAATTTAGGTGTTTCATATATTGTGTTAGCTAGCTATAATTAATAAAGAGAAGTGTCCTCTCTTATGTCCGTGCTTGGTCGACGCTACGTACTATACATACGTATAGAGAGGACTAGACACGCTAGCTAGCTAGTAAGCAAACGAAGGAAACAGAAGATCATCATGAACATATATGCATACAGAGAGAAGTGATATCGACCACCTCTCCTTCTCCGAGAGATTGGTCGAACGACAAGTTCTCGTATATCTATCTGACACTACCGGCTACATATATACAATAATTATCTCTTACAAATATAATCATACAGACTCATGGTCCACATAGTATTCTCTGTCTTCAGCGATCACGTGGTCAAGAAAGAATGCCGCCAATTCCTCTTGAATTGCTCGCATGCGAGCTGGTGCTAGGAGTTCATCCCGCTTCCGAAACATCTAATTTGAAGAAG
>NC_041392.1:651284196-651288551 GCF_002162155.2 Triticum dicoccoides
ATATATATATATATATATATATATATATATATATATATATATATATATATATATATATATATATATATATATATATGAATGAATGAATGAAACTCAACACAAATGATGGTAATAAAATAAAATTGTGAATGTTGTTATTTACGTACTTCATATTGATCGTCAGTGTAGCCCCGCTCACAGGTCGTGTGGCGGATGGACTCGCAAACGTAGTATCCACAGAAATCATTCCCTTGTTCCTGCCACAACCACTTTACAAGAAATAGAGGTCAATCAAACTGATAAGCAAGAATGCGAAATGGTATTGATGAAACTAGCGCTTGAATAAATAGGAGATGCACGGAACATGCTACTATAGTACTTACTTTCGGGTGTCTAAATTGCAGCTTCTTCGGGAGTCCTGGAGCTTTTTTGGAGAATTTTTTCCAAACCCTGCCAGTCAAAGAAAACAATTACTTGATATATCAGGAAATGAACAAAGTTGCTGATATGGTGGATAATGATCGATTTAACTTACTTCTCGAGCATTTGAGTCATGTCTGCATAGTCCTGGTGATCTTTTCGTCTTGAGTCTAAGACGGTTACTAGTCCCTGCTCAAGCTTAATCTCTAGGAGAATATAGTGGTAACTGCACACACATGCATAACTCATCAATTACATTACTATAACCTTGACTAATATATAAGGGAAACCGAATACGCACAAGACAGTAACACTCACTTGAAGTTGTAAGGAAAGAGTATTATATCTTTGTTTTCATGTATTACCAATGATCGTAGTAAGTTGGCCTCGGTGTCTGCGGCATGAAATTTAACCCGAGTTGCATCTGTGAGATATGTGTAAATGAACCCAATATCACCGACTTGTCTTTTCTTCAATTCGGCGATCTTCAATCTGCATAATATATTGAGGATGATTATAAATACATGCAATGAAAGAGCTGAGCTATATAGAGAGACTTAATGAAAGAAGTAGTACTACTTACAGACAGTAGCAGGCGACCGTTGTTTTATCGAGGGACAATTGATTAAAAAACTGAAAGAACTCCTCGAATGGAATAGGCAACAGTTCAATTCCAACAAGGTCATGCTCCTTTTTAACTTTCACATACAAAGTACTCCTCCCCCCAGAGTCTCTGCAGATTTTCAAGTACCAATCATGCAATCTTCGCATCATCGTTGATAGAGATCTTTCATCTTTGACGAGAGGCTTCCCGTACTTGTATCTTTGTATCTGCACCTCCATGAAATCATAATGTACATTGTCGGGCAGGTAATCGCCAAGATTGCTATAACCGGGCACCATCCTCGGATCATTAGCGACGTTGTCGCTAGGCACCTTGAGCGGGGGGCACGATTGCTTCGCTTGTTCGCCGAGCTAGGCAATTTGTTTCCCAGCTCGTCGTTCTTTTAGCCTTTGATCACTGACAGTACTTCCCAACCGCTCCGCTTCGGCAAATTCCTTTCCAATAATGCACTCATAGTTTCCTTTCGGCGGAGACTTGGGTGGTTTTGTCAGGGCAACCAGAGTGCGCTTCGCTTTCACCAGATCTACCTTCTCCTCCGGAGGTGGATGTTTCTTTGCTTTCACCCCTTCAAAGTAGTTCCTCACTTCTTCTCGTGCGATCTCGGCGTTCTCTTCCGGGGTCCCCTCGTATGGTAACTTCTCTGGAGTCTTCATAGAAGGACCAAATCTGTATTTCCTCCCGCCTCTGGCTGTACTGCTAGATGCTGGCAGAGCAGACGGAGCGGTTGTCTTCTTTACTTGCTTACAAGGCGGAGGAGAAGGACTACGACGCACCGGAGCAGCCGGAGCGGCGGCAGGTCTCTTCTGCCCTTGCTGACGAGGCAGAGAAGGAGGAGGCTGGCTGCTCGGGCGCGTCGGCGCAGGCGGAGAAGGAGGCGAAGTGCCGCCACGCGCTGGAGAAGGAGCCGGTCGAGTGCCCTGATCATCACTCGCCGGAGGAGGAGGCAGTGGAGGGGGCGGAGTGCCCTGACTTGCCGGAGGAGGAGGCAGTGGAGGAGGTGGAGTGCCCTGACTTACCGGAGGAGGAGGAGGAGGCGGAGGCATCCAGTTCGGAAGGCTGATGAGCTCCTTCCGCCATAGGCATGGAGTCTTCAGAGCAGACCCCAGCCTAGTCTCCCCTTCACCGGTAGGGTGGTCAAGCTGGAGGTCCTCAAATCCCTCTGTTATTTCATCCACCATCACCCTAGCATATCCTTCTGGAATCGGCCGGCAGTGAAAAGTTGCGCCGGGTTCAGTAGGATAAACAGAGCCAACAGCTGCCTTGACCTTCAAATTCATCCATTGCGTCATAAGGTGGAAATTTTGAGACTCCGTGATAGCATCCACGGGATAGCTGGCAGGAGCCGTCAAGGCATGCTCCGGCTGAAGCAGCTCGGTGGAAGCCACGCTGCTTCTCCGCTGAGATGGCGGGGTAGCTTTGGGGGAAGCTTCGGCAGTACGTTTGCTGCGATTTTCTTCTCGTTCCTCTATTGCTTGTACCCTTGCTTGCAGCGCCTGCATTTGGGTCTGCTACAATTTTTTCCTCCTCTCATGGGATTTGTAACCGCCTGCGTCCGGAAACCCAACCTTCCACGGAATGGAGCCTGGCATGCCTCGTGTCCGTCTAGGGTGCTCAGGATTCCCGAGGGCCATTGTGAGCTCGTCGTTCTCTCTGTCTGGAAAGAACGTCCTTTGCTGCGCTACTTCAATATACTGCTAAAGCTTCTTGACTGGTATGTCCATTTGATCATTCGTCCAAATGCACTTCCCTGTTACAGGGTCCAAGGTTCTGCCAGCCCCGAAGAACCAAGTCCGGCAATGGTCTGGCCAGTTAATTGTCTCTGGTTCGATCCCTTTATCAACCAGATCATTCTCAGTCTTGGCCCACTTAGGCTGGGCTACGAGGTAGCCACCTGACCCCGTGCGATGGTGATGTTTCTTCTTTGCGGCATTTTGCTTGTTTGTGGCCGACATCTTCTTACTCTTTTCCGATGTCTTGTGGGCCACAAATGCGGGCCAGTGATCTCTGATCTTCTCATATCTGCCCTTGAATTCTGGTGTCTCATTATTTTCGACGAACTTATTCAGCTCTTTGTTCCACCTCCTGAATAGTTCTGCCATCCTCTTAAGAGCAAAAGACTTGATTAATTGCTCTTTAACTGGCTTCTCTGGATTATCCTCTCGCGGTATGGTGAAATTTGACTTCAGCTCAGTCCAAAGATCATTTTTCTGCATATCATTGACATAAGACACCTCAGGGTCTTCTATAGCTGGCTTAAACCATTGCTGGATGCTGATCGGGATCTTGTCCCTAACCAAAACCCCGCACTGAGCAACAAATGCGCTCTTTGTCCGTAGGGGTTCAATCAGTTGGCCGCCGGGCGCGATTGCTATGATCTCAAACTTTTCATCCGAGCTCAACTTTTTCTTCGGGCCTCATCTCTTTACCGAAGTTGTGCTCGATCCGGAGGGCTAGAAAAAAGAACAAAGACTTAATTACTATTTGTACATACCAAAACAATGAATGCATCAATTAGCTAGTCAGCAGAAGCTTAACTAATATATATACCTGGCCGGACTCGGTTCAGTCACCGGAGACGTCATCACGGTCTCCTTCTTGCACCGGCATTGGGTCACCGGAGCCGTCCTCATGGTCTCCTTCTTGCACCGGCATTAGGTCACCGGAGCCATCATAATCATAGCCAGCTGCTTCCAGACCATCGGTGTCGTTGAGAAACAACGAGCAGACGGCATCACTTCCTTGTGCGATTATGTCCCCCAACAACTCTTCTTGTACTTCGTCTCGGGAGGTGTCCATAGTTTCTACAAATATTGAGAACATGGTAATTATTATTCAAACATGACAGATGGATATATTAGTGGCAAACGTAGAACTAATATTAATTAGTGGCCTCGACGCTGCTTCTCTAGGGTTTGGGGTGGCCTCGACACTGCTTCTCTAGGGTTTGGGGTGGCCTCGACGCTGCTTCTCTAGGGTTTGGGGTGGCCTCGACAACGCTTCAAGGATAAAAAAAAGAGGAAGAAGAAGAAAAAAAACTCCTCTATTCTTTCTTCTCCTCTTTTTTTCTTCTTATTCCTCTTTTTTTATCGGGAACGAGGGTCGTCGAGGGTCACCGAGCGTTAGAGGAAACCCTAAATAGCAAGTATCGTGGGTGTGAGATACATGTGGCCGTCGGTGTCGGACACTACATCCACGTCCTACAAGTGACGTGGGCGTCGAAGCCCACGTCACTTGTGGGACGTGGATGTAGTGTCCGACACCGACGGTACATGTATCTCACACCGACGATACTTTCTATTTAGGGTTTCTCCTCTACCGCTCGGCGACCCTC
>NC_041392.1:651288794-651290165 GCF_002162155.2 Triticum dicoccoides
TAGAGGAAACCCTAAATAGCAAGTATCGTGGGTGTGAGATACATGTGGCCGTCAGTGTCGGACACTACATCCATGTCCCACAAGTGACGTGGGCGTCGAAGCCCGCGCCACTTGTGGGACGTGGATGTAGTGTCCGACACCGACGGTACATGTATCTCACACCGACGATACTTTCTATTTAGGGTTTCTCCTCTACCGCTCGGCGACCCTCGACGACCCTCGTTCCCGATAAAATAAAGAGGAAGAAGAAGAAAAAAAAGAGGAGAAGAAAGAATAGAGGAGAAGAAAGAATAGAGGAATAGAGGAGAAGAAAGAATAGAGGAGAAGAACTCCTCTATTCTTTCTTCTCCTCTTTTTTTCTTCTTCATCTTCTTTTTTTATCCTCTTCTTCCTCTCATGTTCGACGACCCTCGACCCCTCGGCGACCCTAGACCCCCTCTCGACCCCCTCATGTCGAAGTTATCGGGTAGGGGGTATATCGACAACGACATACCCGATACGTACATACATACATACATACATATCACATGCATCCATACATATATGAACAAAATTAATATCTACTAATTAACAACCTAAATATAAAAACTAATACATATAGGAAGAAGAAGAAGAAAAAAGAAGAGAAGAAAGAATAGAGGAGAAGACTTCCTCTTCTTCCTCTCCTCTTCTTCTCCCTCTTCTTCCCCTTCTTCCTCGCCTCTCTCATGAATGTCCGACGTTCTCGACCCCCCCACGTGTCGAAGAAAAAAAGAAGAAAAAAAAGAGGAGAAGAAGAAAGGAATAGAGGAGAAAATAGAATATATATTCTATTTTTCTCTTCTTCTCCTCTATTCCTTTCTTCTTCTCCTCTTCTTTTTCTTATTTTTTCTTCTTCTTATTTATTTCTCCTCATCTTCCTCTCCCCTCTTATTCTCCTTTCTTCCTCTTCTTATTTCCTTTTTCCTCTCATTCTTTTTCTTCTTCTTCCTTCTTAAAAATACATGAAGTAGTATTGCTTTTTTAAAAATAATGTTCAAATAGAAGTTTTAGAAAAAAGTAAAGGTTTTGCCTAATTCATTGTTCATATGAATATGCAAACATTTGGATATTTACAATAATCAATATCACCAAAAAATCTATGAACAGAAAAAATACTATTTTTTCTGTTAATCTATCTTTTGCATACATATACACACATACATATACATATAATCAGGAAAAAACATATATGAATTTGCAAAAAAATTAAAAACATGGGGGAAGAGGGGGGCGGTGCCGGCCCTGACCAAAGCGAGAGGCGACGGCGGCGCGGGGCGGCGACGGCGAGGCAGAGGCGGGGCAGCGATGACGTCGGGGTGGCGACGCGGGGCGGCAACGGTGAGGCAGAGG
>NC_041392.1:651290662-651291511 GCF_002162155.2 Triticum dicoccoides
TTGGTCACGGTTCGTGGCACAAACCGTGACCAATGCCCCCCTTTAGTCCCGGTTGGTGCCACCAACCGGGACCAAAGGCCTGTTTTCAGCAGCCCAAAGGGCGGGAAGCGGCGTCCTTTGGTCCCGGTTGGTAGAACCAACCGGGACTAAAGGGGGGCATTGGTCACGGTTCGTGTCACCAACCGTGACCAATGCCCCCCTTTATTCCCGGTTGGTGCCACCAACCGGGACCAAAGGCCTTGTGCGGCTGCTGCGTCGAAAGTTTAGTCCCACCTCGCTAGTTGAGAGGGGTGCGCAGTGCTTTATAAGCCCCACTGCCGCACCCCTCTCGAGCTCCTCTCCATTGCAGGCTTACGGGCCTAATTGTGACTGCTATGCCTGTGGGCCTACTGGGCCTCCTGCGGGCCTGAATCCTGGCCCTTGGATGGGTTTCTAGTCGTATTCAGGCTGTGGGGGCCCAGTAGGTGGCATTTTTTGTTTTTTTGTTGCTTTATTTATTTTGTTTTGTTTTTTGCTTTATTTTTTAATTCTTTATTCTTTTAGTTTTAGAAAAATTATAAACTTTTTGTTAATGCCATTAGTTTTCAAATTTGAAAACACTTTTTTTGTTTTTTGTTTTCTTTGTTGCTTTATTTATTTTATTTTGTTTCTACTTACAACAAAATACTTATTGTTGCTATTTTTTCCTATTTTTTGTTTTGTTTTCTGCATTATTTATTTTCTTTTGTTTTTTGCTTTATTTTTTTATTCTTTTTGCTTTTAGTTTTAGAAAAATTATAAACTTTCTGTTAGTGCCATTAGTTTTCATATTTGAAAACACTTTTTTAGTTTTTTTGTTTTCTTTGTTGC
>NC_041392.1:651291862-651297896 GCF_002162155.2 Triticum dicoccoides
TTGTTGCTTTATTTATTTTATTTTGTGATTAACTTTACTATAAAAATAGTTTTTTTCCTGGTTTTTGATTTGTTTTTTGCATTATTTATTTTCTTTTGTTTTTTTGCTTTAATTTTTAATTATGTTTGCTTTTAGATTAGCAAAATTATAAACTTTCTGTTAGTGCCATTAGTTTTAGAAAAATTATAAACTTTCTGTTAGTGCCATTAGTTTTCAAATTTGAATAGTTAAAATTTGAATTCTTTGAAAATTGTTTGAATCACAAGTTTGTGATTAACTTACTAAAAAAATGAGAATAGATGTGCTTATAGAGAAAATTCAACCTAAATTCCTAGTAAATTTCCATGAATTTCAGAGAAATTCACTATGAATTTAGGTTAAACTTTTCTCTATTAGGGCATCTATTTTCACTTTGAGAGGAGCTCAACAAGGCAGAGAGGGAAGGGCTTATAAATCGGTGTGAGCCCCCTTCGGTTGGCGAGGTGGGACTAAACTCTGCCCGCAACGAGGACCAACCCTTTAGTCCCGGTTTGTGGCACAAACCGGGACTAATGGTCATGGGCCAGGGGCGAGGAGCAAAATTATAAACTTTCTGTTAGTGCCATTAGTTTTAGAAAGTTGAAAGTTGAAAGTTGGCATGGGCCAGGGACTAATGGTCATGGTATTACGAGGGCCGAACCATAAGACATGAAAGCATTTCAAATGAACTCTGAAAAAGTTGAAAGTTGGCATGGTATCATAATTTCACCCACATAGCATGTGCATGTACAAAACGGACAATGGTAGCATGTTCGTGTGTTACAAAGTTGGCATGGTATCATCATAATAGTTGCGGGAGAAAGTCTTCACTTTTTCTTCGCTTGTGTCATTTGCTTATTCCGCCGTAACCATGGATAATCTTCATTGTTTATCAGGATGCTTGGGTCAGCCTTGACATTGAAGGAAGGAATTTCATGAAACTTTTCATAATCTTCAGACATGTCTGTCTTGCCGTCCACTCCCAGGATGTCCCTTTTTCCTGAAAGAACTATGTGGCGCTTTGGCTCATCATATGATGTATTCGCTTCCTTATCTTTTCTTTTTCTCGGTTTGGTAGACATGTCCTTCACATAGATAACCTGTGCCACATCATTGGCTAGGACAAACGGTTCGTCAGTGTACCCAAGATTTTTCAGATCCACTGTTGTCATTCCGTACTGTGGGTCTACCTGTACCCTGCCGCCTGACAGATTGACCCATTTGCACTTAAACAAAGGGACCTTAAAATCAGGTCCGTAGTCAAGTTCCCATATGTCCACTATGTAACCATAATATGTGTCCTTTCCGCTCTCGGTTGCTGCATCAAAGCGGACACCGCTGTTTTGGTTGGTGCTCTTTTGATCTTGGGCGATCGTGTAAAATGTATTCCCATTTATCTCGTATCCTTTGTAAGTCAATACAGTCAAAGATGGTCCCCTGGACAACAAGTACAACTCATCACAAATAGTGTTGTCACCTCTGAGACGTGTTTCCAACCAACTGCTGAAAGTCCTGATGTGTTCACATGTAATCCAGTCGTGGCACTGCTCCGGGTGTTTGGAGCGCAGACTGTTCTTGTGTTCATCGACATACGGGGTCACCAAGGTAGAGTTCTGTAGAACTGTGTAGTGTGCTTGAGACCAAGAATATCCGTCCCTGCATATTATTGAGTCACTTCCAAGAGTGCCTTTTCCAGTCAGTCTCCCCTCATACCGCGATTTAGGGAGACCTATCTTCTTAAGGCCAGGAATGAAGTCAACACAAAACCCGATAACATCCTCTGTTTGATGGCCCATGGAGATGCTTCCTTCTGGCCTAGCGCGGTTACGGACATATTTCTTTAGGACTCCCATGAACCTCTCAAGGGGGAACATATTGTGTAGAAATACGGGCCCCAGGATGACAATCTCGTCGACTAGATGAACTAGGACGTGCGTCATGATATTGAAGAAGGATGGTGGGAACACCAGCTCGAAACTGACAAGACATTGCGCCACATCACTCCTTAGCCTTGGTACCATTTCTGGATCGATCACCTTCTGAGAGATTGCATTGAGGAATGCACATAGCATCACAATGGCTAATCGGACGTTTTCTGGTAGAAGCCCCCTCAATGCAACCGGAAGCAGTTGCATCATAATCACGTGGCAGTCATGAGACTTTAGGTTCTGAAACTTTTTCTCTGGCATATTTATTATTCCCTTTATATTCGACGAGAAGCCAGTCGTGACCTTCATACTGAGCAGGCATTCAAAGAAGATTTCTTTCTCTTCTTTCGTAAGAGCGTAGCTGGCAGGACCTTTATACTGCTTCGGAGGCATGCCTTCTTTTTCGTGCAAACGTTGCAGGTCCTCCCGTGCCTCAGGTGTATCTTTTGTCTTCCCATACACGCCCAAGAAGCCTAGCAGGTTCACACAAAGGTTCTTCGTCACGTGCATCACGTTGATTGAAGAGCGGACCTCTAGGTCTTTCCAATAGGGTAGGTCCCAAAATATAGATTTCTTCTTCCACATGGGTGTGTGTCCCTCAGCGTCATTTGGAACAGCTAGTCCACCGGGACCCTTTCCAAAGATTACGTAGTGTAAATCATTGACCATAGCAAGTACGTGATCACCGGTATGCATGGCGGGCTTCTTCCAGTGATCTGCCTCGCCTTTGAAATGCTTGCCTTTCTTTCAACATTGATGGTTGGTCGGAAGAAATCGACGATGGCCCAGGTACACATTCTTCCTACATTTGTCCAGGTATATACTTTCAGTGTCATCTAAACAGTGCATGCATGCGTGGTATCCTTTGTTTGTCTGTCCTGAAAGGTTACTGAGAGCGGGCCAATCGTTGATGGTCACGAACAACAACGCCTTAAGGTTAAATTCCTCCTGTCTGTGCTCATCCCACGTACGTACACCATTTCCATTCCACAGCTGTAAAAGTTCTTCAACTAATGGCCTTAGGTACACATCAATTTCGTTGCCGGGTTGCTTAGGGCCTTGGATGAGAACTGGCATCATAATGAACTTCTGCTTCATGCACATCCAAGGAGGAAGGTTATACATACATAGAGTGATGGGCCAGGTGCTGTGATTGCTGCTCTGCTCCCCGAAAGGATTAATGCCATCCGCGCTTAAAGCAAACCATACATTCCTTGGGTCCTTTGCAAACTCATCCCAGTACTTTCTCTCGATTTTTCTCCACTACGACCTGTCAGCGGGTGCTCTCAACTTCCCATCTTTCTTGAGGTTCTCACTATGCCATCGCATCAACTTGGCATGCTCTTCATTTTTGAACAGACGTTTCAACCGTGGTATTATAGGAGCATACCACATCACCTTCGCAGGAACCCTCTTCCTGGGGGGATCGCCGTCAACATCACCAGGGTCATCTCGTCTGATCTTATACCGCAATGCACCGCATACCGGGCATGCGTTCAGATCCTTGTATGCACCGCGGTAGAGGATGCAGTCATTAGGGCATGCATGTATCTTCTCCACCTCCAATCCTAGAGGACATACGACCTTCTTTGCTATGTATGTACTGTCGGACAATTCGTTATCCTTTGGAAGCTTCTTCTTCAATATTTTCAGTAGCTTCTCAAATCCTTTGTCAGCCACAACATTCTCTGCCTTCCACTACAGCAATTCCAGTACGGTACCGAGCTTTGTGTTGCCATCTTCGCAATTGGGGTATAACCCTTTTTTGTGATCCTCTAACATGCGATCGAACTTCAGCTTCTCCTTTTGACTTTCGCATTGCGTCCTTGCATCGACAATGACCCGGCGGAGATCATCATCATCGGGTACATCGTCTGGTTCCTCTTGATCTTCAGCAGCTTCACCCGTTGCAGCATCATTGCGAACATCGTCTGGTTCCTCTTGATCTTCACCAGCTCCCCCCGTTGCAGCATCACCGTATTCAGGGGGCACATAGTTGTCATCGTACTCTTCTTCTTCGCCGTCTTCCATCATAACCCCTATTTCTCCGTGTCTCGTCCAAACATTATAGTGTGGCATGAAACCCTTGTAAAGCAGGTGGGAGTGAAGGATTTTCCAATTAGAGTAAGACCTCGTATTCCCACATTCAGTGCATGGACAACACATAAAACCATTCTGCTTGTTTGCCTCAGCTGCATCAAGAAACTCATGCACGCCCTTAATGTACTCATAGGTGTGTCTGTCACCGTACATCCATTGCCGGTTCATCTGCGTGCATTATATATAATTAAGTGTCCAAATTAATAGAAGTTCATCATCACATTAAAACCAAAGTGCATACATAGTTCTCATCTAACAACATATAGCTCTCCAGAGCATCTAATTAATTAAACCATACATTGAAACTATGTAAAACATTTCAATGCAAAAACAAATGCGATTATAATCGCAACCAAGGTAACAATTGATCCAACGGCATAATGATACCAAGCCTCGGTATGAATGGCATATTTTCTAATCTTTCTAATCTTCAAGCGCATTGCATCCATCTTGATCTTGTGATCATCGACGACATCCGCAACATGCAACTCCAATATCATCTTCTCCTCCTCAATTTTTTTTATTTTTTCCTTCAACAATTGTTTTCTTCTTCAACTAAATTTAACCTCTCGACAATAGGGTCGGTTGGCATTTCCGATTCACATACATCCTACATAAATAAAATCTATGTCATGTTGGTCGGCATAATTTTCATAAACAATAAGTGAACCAATAGTTATAACGATAATATATATACCACATCCGAATCATAGACAGGACGAGGGTCGACGGGGGCAGATACCAAAACCATCGCACTATATAAGATGCAATAATAAAAGTAAGAAAATAATACAAGTATCTATGTAAACATACAAGTAAGAATATATTTCCTTTCAGAAAGAAGATAAGAACAAGAGGCTCACCACGGTGGTGCCGGCGATGAGCTTGGCACGGGTGATCGACGGCGGTGAAGACGGGGACGGGGCGTGATGGACCGCTAAACCTAGACAAATATTATGGAAAATGGAGCTTCGGGGTCGAGCTTGGAGAGGAGAAAGCTTAAGTAGTGTGGCTCGGGCATTCCATCGAACACCTTGTGTGCATAGGAGGTGAGCTAGAGCACCACCAAGCCCTCTCCCCCTCGGCCAGAGAAAAACAGAGCACTGGGGTGCTCTGCTCGCGAGCGAGGGGTATATATAGGCACCTCATTGGTCCCGGTTGGTGACATGAGCCGGGACTAAAGGGGAGCCTTTGGTCCCGGTTCAAGCCACCAACCGGGACCAATGGTGGTGGGCCAGGAGCGAGGCCCATTGTTCCCGTTTCATCCCACCAACCAGGACCAAAAGGTCCAGATGAACCGGGACCAATGGCCCACATGGCCCGGCCGGCCCCCTGGGCTCACGAACCGGGACCAATGCCCACATTGGTCCCGGTTCTGGACTGAACCGGGACTAATGGGCTGACCTGGCCTAGACCAAAGCCCTGTTTTCTACTAGTGATCGCAAACGGCGGTGTATGAAAACCGTCAAAAAAGGTGCAAATCGTTTGCGATGGAGGATGCATCAAACATGGTTCAGATTTTAGTTGTGTGTGCGATGAAGGGCATATGTATGATCTGTACGAACTATTTGTGATGAGATAGAACAACAGAAACGGGCAGCTAGATCAAGGTGTCTGCAATATACGACATATAGTTCACTTAGACGAACCGTTTGCGATGATTGAGGTGAACACAAACGATTCAGCGTAACAAGATGTGTGTGATACCTAGCAAATAGGTCGGTAATCAGAATTGTGTGCGATCATTATAGATAGCCCATACGGTCTTTTTTTTAATTATGTGCTCGTTAGGGCACACAGTTCAACAAACCAACCTGTGGGCGATAATGTGGAAGATCTCTGTCGAATACATATTACTAACCGTCTGCGATGAGATTGACAGGATAAACAGAGATATATACAATCTGCTTAATTTAGTCCTTCTTGTTGTTGTTGTTGTTGTTGTTGTTGTTGTTGTTGTTGTTACTGCTGCTGCTGTTGTTGTTTTT
>NC_041392.1:651298845-651337831 GCF_002162155.2 Triticum dicoccoides
AGAACTGTCATCCTCGCTATCGCTCGACATGGCTACAGAGTGTGTGTCAGTGTGTAGCGCGGCCTGCCGGGGACGATGAAGATGGTGGACACTTAAGCACGCGGGGTATGCAGAGAAGAGGAACCGCCAATTGAAGTGGGGGGATTTTTGGGCGGGGGGAGGGAGGAGGGGGGGATTGAAACGGGGGTTGACGTATTATCTAACCGCTGATATAATCAACCGCAATTATACCCAGGCGCTCCAAATTCCCGGGGTTGCGCAGGACTCCTATTGGCTATTTGGCTAGCTTCATTTTTCAGGACAAAAACAAGGAACGAGTTTTGGGATTATGCACCGGTACCGGTACGAACGGAGTAGGACAGTTGGCAAGCAATACATTGAGCTCTTCTTATTGATAAAGCCAGTAATAATCAAACTAGAAAGGAAAAGACAAAGAAAAATATCTGCATGAATCTTCGCGTAACATCAATGGCATATATAGGACCTAGATGTGCATTACTTAGAGCATATCTAGATGTGCTTTAGCATTACTGTCAAACAAAACCTGTAATCATCATTGCAAACGGCACATAGAACATGGCTAATGCGACAACCACAACTACACATGCTAGTTCCTCCTTGTCTCTTGCTTTCATCTGCTGCCTGTGATTGATTATTTCTTGCTTCGTCGTACTGATTGTACATTCCAGATCAGTCAGTTTCTTCTTCAGCTTTACGTTATCTTCTGCGAGCTTGGTGATAACACTCCGAGCCCTGCCATGCCATTCTTCATCCAGCCAGTTAACAAAGGCACAAGCCTCATATCCCTGCCAATGTTAAATAGTATTCTGGATGAGCGGTGGCATTAACTGAAGTAAAATGATGAACTTAATTAGCACTAACCTCTAAGGGGCACCTAAGAAACCGCCTGCCAATGTCGAATCCCTCCGTGCATACACGTCGAGAAGGGGTGTGCCCGTGCACACAACTCAGCTTTTGGTACTTCTTAGTGGCGCAAAACTCAGAGTCGAACTCGTGTTGTGGGAGTTTGGAGTCAAGCTCCGGATCCGGCGACAGATCGCTTTCCTGGGGGGGAGGGGTCATTCAGGACGGATTCAGCAAGGAGCTATACTTTGGACATACTAAAAAAGACCGGGATAGATTGGAACCTGACAGGACGATTCAGATCCGTAGTACACCTGCCTTCTGATCACCTTAGGCAAGTGCTCGGCGGCGACTGCCATCGTGGCGGCGATACGAGCAGGAGCAGCCGCACCGAAACCATCAGCACCACTCGTCCGCATTCCCCCAATGTCAGCGCCACGCGAGGGAATTTGGAGGCTATGTAGGGATTTGGGGGAAATGGGGAAACTGTGGAGATAAGCTAACAACTAGGAACTACTAATGGCACTATATATATGTTGTATACGGCACACTGTTTGTACATGTCATTTGTGTTAGGTATTACAACATCACACACGTTTTCCGCACCAAACCATGTGAGAAGACAACGTAGGTTAGACACGGTTGCCATTACATAACCGTATGTGATGTACTACCATGTCCATATAATTGAGTTATGGTGAGATACCATGTAAACAGCCGCTCCGCGGATATCCGTAAAAAAGATCTGCTCTGCATATAGAGATGGCGGCGGCGGCTACCGGAGAAGAGGTCAATCCTCGGTCGGTGGGCGGTGGTGAAGTTGTAGGAGGGTAATCCTCGGTCTATGGCGAGAGATAGGAGGAGCTCAACCATCGAGGTCGGCGGCGGCGTGATTCGAGCACATCCATTGCGGTCGATGGCGGGATAGTGGAGGTCGAACTTCAGGCGGCAGCCGCACTAAGCTTTGCTCCTCGACCCTGCTGTCTCGGCGTGCCGCCACATCGCGCTTGTTTGTGTGCTGGGTGGAGGTCGCCGCATGGCTAATTAATTAAGGTATTCCTTTTGTGAGTGGCTAAATTAAGGTATTCAATTCCTAAGTGTAGTGCTTTAACTAGTACTCTGCGTGTAAATTGACTAGCCATTAATTTTTGTCATTGCACGTCTGGATAACATCATGGAGCGCCCTCAGTAATTATTAAAATAAAACCTTGTGATTTATGCGCTCATCTTTGGGCAGCAGTTAATCCGTATATGAATGTTGTTGTTTTGGTTTCAATTACCATTCGTGTGCTGCAGATGGAACTATCTCGATGGATGAAGAATCGGAAAACCGCAGATTTTATCAGTGGCATGTCAGAGTTCATGAATTTGGCTGAAAGTACAAAGAGGAGAATTGGTGATGCGGATTACATCCCGTGTCCATGTACTGATTGTGCCAATACAGAGTCACATGATGTTGCAGATGTCCAAATGCACTTAGTCTCTAGGGGATTCATGGATGGATATACACGTTGGACCAGACACGGTGAAGAGGAGGTCATGGATGAAGATACCCAGGGCAACGAGATGCCAAACCCCGATCAGTGTCACATGGATGTTGAATCTAACATCGCGATAGAGGCGTCAAGCTACCAATGGAACACCGGAAAGCCGAAACACCCACTGGAAAACCAAGACGTTGACGCAGATGATGATGATCTTGATATGCCAGATTTTGCTGCTATGATTGCAGATTTCGAGGGCCCAGAAAAGGATATGATTGGGTATAAGGATCTACCAACCATTGATTCAGACTCCAAGAAAGAATTGTATCCAGGTTGCAAAAAGAAATATTCCAGGTTGAGTGCCATCCTGGCACTTCTAAGATTTAAAGAAGCAAACGGTCTATCGAACAAGGGCTTCACAGAGATGTTAGGTCATTTGAAAGAAATTATTCCGAAAGATAATGTGCTCCCCAGAAGCACGAATGAAGCGAAGAAAATTGTTTGTCCATTGGAACTTGAAGCACAAAAGATACACGCTTGTGTGAATGATTGTATATTGTACCATGGTGAGTACAAAGATTTTCGTGCATGTCCCACATGCAAGCATGCACGATACAAGCGCAGTAGAGCAAAGGACAAGTACAAATTGGACGACGAGATCAAGATAGGAATCCCATTCAAGGTTGTTTCGGACTTGCCCTTAATTCCAAGGTTGAGGTGTTTGTTTGCAAACCCTAGAGAGTCAAAGAGGTTGTGGTGGCATCATGATGAGCGAATGCGGATAGGTTTATGAGGCACCCGAAAGATGGGGCTCAGTGGGAATTAATCGACAAAAAGTTTGAAAATTTTGCCAAGGATCCTAGAAGTATAAGGCTCGTGGAGTGTACTGACAGGATGAATCCTTTTGGCGATATGAGCACCAATCACAACACATGGCTGGTGCTTCTGTGCATATATAACCTAGCTCCTTGGTTGTGTATGAAGAAAAAATACATTATGATGTCAATGATTATCCAAGGCCCGAAGTAACCTGGAAATGACATCAACATTTACTTTCAGCTATTGGTAGAAGAACTGCTGACAGTGTGGATAGATGCGTCTGCTGTAAAATGTTATGATGCTTATAGAAAGGAGATTTTTGATCTACATGCGATGCTGATGCACACCATTCAAGATATGCTAGCATTAGGCAACACATCGGGGTAGAAAACAAGGGGAGATGTAGGCTGTGTCACATGCATGGATAGGATAGCTAGCAGAAGACTTCCCAACTCGCACAAAACAATGTATTTGCATCATCGTAGGTTCTTACAGAAAAATCACCCATACCGAAAGATGAAAGCTGAATTTGATGGTATGGTAGAGGTAGGTGCGGGCCCAAGACCCTATGAAGGGGAGGTGGTCCACAACATGGCTAAAAAATTTAATGTTGTGCTTGGCAAGAACCACCCTTTGACGGTGAAACTAACACCCAAGGATTAAGTGTTTAAGAAGAAATCGGTGTTCTAGAAATTACCTTACTGGGAGATTCTATGTGTACGTCACTACATCGATGTCATGCACGTAGAGAAGAACGTATGTGAAAGCATCCTTGGTACTCTGCTCAAGATTAAAGGTAAAAGAAAGGATGGTGATGGTTCACGACTCGATATGCTTGCTGATCAATCACAACGCAAGAGTGAAGCAGAAGATGATGACAAATTCATCAAAGCTTGCCAGAGTTACAATTTCAGTACAAAAGAAGCAACACAGTTCTTCACCTATTTGTTGTCAGTTAAGACACCCTCTTCCTACTGCACAAACATAAGAAGTCTCGTGGATGTGAGATCAGGTAAAATGAAGTTGGGACACATGAAGTCACATGATTGCCACGTAATGTTGACACAAGTCCTCCCGGTGGCCATCAGGAATTTGATGGACATAGATATAAGAAACACACTCATTGACCTCTATGATTTCTTCAACCAACCATGGCAGAAAGTTGTAAATCCTGAAGAGTTGTATCATATGCAAGATGATATTGCAAGAATATTGTCCAACCTAGAGATGTTTTTCCCACCGTCATTCTTTGATGTCATGTCCATCACACTGTGCACCTTGTCGATGAGATAAAGTATTGTGGTCCTGTGTTTCTTTGCAACATGTATCCCTTCGAGCAGTTCATGGGAATACTGAAGCGCTTTTGTCGGAACCGAAACCATCTAGAGGCAAGCATCCTACAAGGTTATACCGCAGAGGAGGTGGTTGAGTTTTGCACCGAATACATGAAAAAAATACCTATAGGTTTGCCCCTCTCTCGCCACGAGGGAAGGCTGAAAGGTAAGATGGTCCTTGCTGGAACGCAAATGGCTGCACCTAGAGAATTGGTAGAGAAAGCCCATTTGACGGTACTTCTTAACAGCCCAGTTCTCATCGCTTATGCCGAACAACACTTGGCGGAGATACGCCAAAGATTCTTACCAATGGTGCCTTCATCAGATATGGAGATGAAGGAGCACACTAAGAACTACGCCGAATGGCTAAAGAATCATTTGGCACAAGGATCGATCAATGACATTGCTACGTGATTGGCACAAAAGCCATCACCTACGGTGCTGACGTACCAAGCATATGACATAAATGGATACACGTTCTACACTAAGGAACGTGATAAAAAGACCTCGTACCAGAACAACTCTGTTCGAATAGAATGCATGACTGTAAATGAAGATGATAAAAGGGTATACTATAGAACCATCAAAGAGATTTGGGAGCTTGACTATGTGAAAGTTAAGGTGGCATTATTCAGGTGCGCATGGATCCCTCTTGGTCAGGTAAGGATTGATGAGTACAGGAAGACCTATCACTAGTAGAAAATAGAGCTCTAAAACCGGTTTGTAAGGGCCGTTAGTGCTAGTTCCATAACCGGCACAAAAGGGTGGGCACTAAAGGCCCTCCCTTTAATACCGGTTCGGCATGAACCGATGCTAAAGTGCCACCACGTGGCGTGAGCTTGCGCCCTGGTATGGGGGACCTTTAGTACCGGTTGGTGTTACCAACCGGTACTAAAGGTTTCTTTTGAATTTTTTTTGAAAATTTTGGAATTTTTTATGATTTTTTTATTTTTAATTTTTCTGAATTATTTGATGATCTAATCGCTAATCACCTCTCTTAACTGCTCAAGTGTGGATCACTCATTCCAAATCGCCTAACTTCCCTGTCGGTCACCCATCCTCTCACTCCCCCAGCCTGAGCACGCTTAACTTCGGAGTTCTATTCCCCCTACATTCCAAGTCTGCACTTGTTGTTTTCGTGACAAATGTAAGCTGTCAATCCTATTAACCCTCAGCAGTTTAGCCTGAGCATTAGGTCACACATTTCACCGTTTGAGTTTGAAACTATTATTCTAAAAAACAGTAATTATTTAGTAACACTAATATTTCTTGAATAAGTTTGACCATAGTTTGACTAGATTTGACCAAAATTCAAAAAATTGAAATAATTATTTAGTAACACTAATATTCTTGAATAATTATGTAGTAACATTAATACTTCTTGAATAAGTAGCTTGACCAGATTTAACCAATTTTTTTAAAAACTAAAATTTGACCATATCTTTTTTTCCTTTTGGAATTTGAGGATTCTAAAAAATTGCAAACAGGCCATAGGCGGTCTCCATCGGATGCGGATTTTTGTGCTGAATGTTTTGATATATTATACGTTTTTCTCCGACATCGTATGCAAAAGTTATAGCCGTTTTACATTTTCCTGACACTTTTTGCAAAACATGTCCAAATTTAAGTTTTCAAATTTTCCTAACTAGTAGATGTAGTAATATAACTACCTCTCGAAGGATTTTATATTTGAAGTTTTTATCATTTTCTTTTGATTTTTTCAAAACTGAAATGGCGATACACGGGGGGGGGGGGGTACAGTTTGAAACCCTATAGTGCCGGTTTGTGTCTCCAACCGGGACTATAGGTTAAGACTCTTTAGTGCCGGTTGGTGACACAAACCGGTACTATAGGTTAGACCTTTAGTACCGGTTTGTGTCACAAACCGTCACTAAAGGGACTCGTGGGGCCCTGGCCTGACGCCAGCCTGCCACCACCCCTTTAGTACCGGTTCGTGGCACGAACCGGTACTAAAGGTTCATTACGAACCGGCACTAATGCATAGCCATTCGAACCGGCACTAATGGTCACATTAGTGCCGGCTCAAATACAAACCGGGGCTAAAGGGGTGAACATTTGACCCTTTTTCTACCAGTGTATGTTAACAGGACAACGATGGCATATCACGCGGACCCATTCATTCTTGCCAGTGATGCTACCCAGATTTTCTTTGTGGAAGACCCCTTGCATAAGAACGGCCATTTAGCGATGCATGGGAAGAGAAGGGTACTGGGTGTCGATGATACTACCGATCAGGGCGAGTACGATGAATTTGATGAGTTGCCAACCAAGGGATCACGCACCCGTGCAACAGAGCAGCGTAAAATCATCAAAAACCCCAAGTTTATTTGGGGTCAACTTAATGATCCCGGTTCCCCCATATACATGGGAATTAAGCTGTAAGACTAGTCTTTATGCCTACCCTACAACTTAATTCTTTCAATTTAGAACTATTGTGTGTACTGAATTTGTGAGTTATGCCTGGTTTTCTGTTGATGTAAGAACCGTTAATATGTTGACCTTGATATGCTGTCAGCTCAGGCAATGAATATGAACTATTTTTGTTGTTGTTGTTGTTGTTGTTGTTCTTATTATTATTATTATTATTATTATTATTATTATTATTATTATTATTATTATTATTATTATATCATAGAGGTAGCACACTCAATTGATCTCACTACAGTATGTGTGAACAGATATATGCAATCTGGTTTGCGAATAGCACATGGTTCGTTGTTGAAAGTCGTGTGCCTACCAAACCCCGCCACCCCACCCACAATCTGAGTCGTGCTTTCTAATTGGCCAGAACCCAAACCCCACGAATCGTACATCTGCACCGTTGGATGCTAGCAGATCGAACGACGATCCTCATCCCTTTCGACAACACATGCAGTTCCGGTTGTAATTTTATTTTTATGTTATTGTTATTATTATTATTATTATTATTATTATTATTATTATTATTATTATTATTATATCATAGAGGTAGCACACTCAATTGATCTCACTACAGTATGTGTGAACAGATATATGCAATCTGGTTTGCGAATAGCACATGGTTCGTTGGTGAAAGCCGTGTGCCTACCAAACCCCGCCACCCCACCCACAATCTGAGTCGTGCTTTCTGATTGGCCAGAACCCAAACCCCACGAATTGTACGTCTGCACCATTGAATGCTCGCAGATCGAACGACGATCCTCATCCCTTTCGACAACACATGCAGTTCCGGTTGTAATTTTATTTTTATGCACAAAATGCACGTTAATCTCAAAAAAATGTCTTAAATATAGCTAACGATACCTCAAATGCACCATAAAATCAAACACGTGGTATATTGGTGATTGCGTACCGTGGGGAAATTTTTATGAGGCCAAATGATGAAGTCACGGCCATAGGAGTTTGAATTGACACATCTCCTTTTGGAAAACCATGATCCTTCATGTGAGATGCTCCAGTTTGGAAGGAGCGGTCATCAAAACTCGTGCCAAACTTTACCATTTTTTTCCACGGGGTCGTGAGAGCACGCCACATGCACACATCAATTTTGATGATGTCCGAACTCCATCTGAATTTCCTATAATTAAAATACCAACTAGGCCTACGCCAGTGGCCGCACCTCGCGGCTGAAATGTTTGAAACTTCTCCCCGCTTCTCGAACAAACGTATGAAAACTGACAAAGCGACGCACAAATGATGTGTACAACTTTGCTAGGCTGATAGTAAGGGGGTATCATAGCTACTATCATGCATGCCAACTAGGCAATTTTAATGAGCTATCATAGAATTAATTAAATGAAGAAAGAGAGGGCTATCATATCATGAAACCGTATCATAATAAATGTTATGCTACTATCTGTCATGCATGACAATATAAATAAAGTACTACATATGATACTAGCTACTCTATGATACTATGCATTAGAGCAAGTACACAATAGAGTGACATAATTAAGACTAGCCACAATGGGTAGTAACATAGAATGTTACTAGTCTATGTTACTACCTCTATAGTGGGGAGTAACATATGTATAGTAACATGCAACACTTCATTTATTAGGCTATAGACTCTCATCTTGCCTTGAGATGTGTGATGTTACTCATACTACTAGTAAGACTAGCCACAATGGGTAGTAACATAGACTAGTAACATGCCCATGTTACTAGTCTATGTTACTACCTCTATAGTGGGGAGTAACATATGTGTGTGGTAACATGCAACACTTCATTTATTAGGCTATAGACACATCTTGCCTTGATATATATGTGTGATGTTACTCATACTAGTAGTAACTAGCTATGTTACCACGTTCATCTCTTTCTTCATTTATTACATGCCACATCATCTATTTAACCTAGATATGTGTGATGTTACTACCTATATATGTTACTCCCACTATCGGTAGTCTTAGACTACCCATAGTGGGAGTAAGGGCATCTCCAACAGTTTGTATGTTATATTGTTGGCAAAGTATGCCATGTCATCAACCAACACCTTAACATACAACAACTCCAATGTATAGTATCTAGTTTGCCCAGTAGGATGTGAGATAATAAATAAGGTGCTCTCTCATTCTACATTGGAGCTTGTGCAAGGGGTGTTGGTTCATCTACATACAACTTTGCTGTCTTCCCTCATTTATTGTATGACACATCATCAAAAATCCTATGTGGCAAATTCTACCAACAACTATCTTACAACCATTGGATATGCCCTAACATATATAGGTAGTAACATCACACATATCTAGGTTAAATAGATGATGTGGCAAGCAATAAATGAAGAAATGGAGGAAAGTGGTAACATAGCTAGTCACTAGTAGTATGAGTAACATCACACACATATCAAGGAAAAATGAGTCTATAGCCTAATAAATGAAGTGTTGCATGTTACCACACATATGTTACTCTCCACTATAGATGTACTAACATAGACTAGTAACATGTGCATGTTACTAGTCTATGTTACTACCCATTGTGGCCAGTCTAACTAGCTATGTTACCACTTTCCTCTCTTTCTCCATTTATTGCTTGCCACATCATATATTTTATCTAGATACGTGTGATGTTATTAGCTACCTATATTACTCCCACTGTGGATAGTCTAAGCAGGCTATAAGGAATAGAATAATATATATCTTCTTATTAGTTGGAGGAAAGAGAAGAGAAGCGGGCTCTTGGTTAGTAGAGCCAGCCGCAACACGAGACACAAGACACTTTGTGAGGATGTAAGGTGGGCCAACTATTGATAAACTAGTACATATATAAAACTTATTATTGTACATACCCGCTAAGAGGTTAGATGTATATGACATGCAACTTCTTATAGCTGACCCTTGGTTGTATTATTAACCATGCTCTTAGTGAGGTAGCTAGCTAGTATATCATAGATGACTAGGTAGCTAGTATCAGATCACTAGCCACAGTGGGAGTAACTTCAGCAGTAACATCGACTCCAACTCAGCAAACTTGCTTATGTGGCAATAAGTTAATGAGGAGAGAGATAGTTTCAATAACTTAGCTAGTTACTATAACATCACATGTCCCAATGCAATATGAGTACTTATGTTACTACCCACTATGAAGGTAGTAACATATATAGTCTAGGGATATGTGTATGTTACTACTATACTCTCCATTGTGGCTATTCTCATACTACCTCCTTTCCGGTTTAACTGTGTGCCACATCATCCAAAAAGTCTAGTTGGCATGCATTGTACCACTTGATACTCCCATATTACGACCAGCCTTATTAGGGTGGCCATAGTGGGGGTATCATAGCCGGTATATCATGCACTCGGGAATATAAAATATGATGATGTGTCAAAGAAGCAGTAACATATGTAGATACCGTAATATATATATATATATAATAAATGTTATACTACTTTATGTCATGAATGGCCATAAATACGGCCATCTATGATATATACCCCCTCCGTAAACTAATATAAGAGCGTTTAGGTCACTATTTTAGTAATCTAAACGCTCTTATATATATATATATATATATATATATATATATATATATATATATATATTAGTTTATAGAGGGAGCTAGTACTACTCTATGATACTATATATGCACTATGAAGGTACGTACATACTCTATGATACTATATACTCCCTCCGTAAACTAATATAAGAGCGTTTAGAATACTAAAGTAGTGATCTAAACGCTCTTATATTAGTTTAAAGAGGGAGCTAGTATAAGACACTCTCCACCATACTCGTGATTTCTTACCGTGGAAAAAAGTTGGAGGCGAAACGATGAACTCATGTTTTCATTTGAACAAATATATTATGTTAGGTAATGTAAATGTTTTGAAAGAGCACACGGTTCACTCACGAAAGCTGTGTGTCGACTAAACCGTGGCCGATGCACCCCCCGACCCCTCTGCCACGCGCGCGATCTGCGTCATGCTTTCTGATTGGCCAGAACCCAAACCCCACGGATCATACATCTGCACCATTGGATTCTTCTTGATCGAACGGCGATCCTCATCCCTTTCGAAAACACATGTACATGTTTTCAAATAGCCCCTCCAAAAAAATGTTTTCAAATAGCACACGGTTCACACACGAAAGCCTTGTGCCTACCAAACCGTGGCCGATGCCCCCCGCCGCGCGCGCGATCTGAGTCGTGTGTTCTAATTGTCCAGAACCCAAACCCCACGGATCGTACGTCTGCACCGCTGGATGCTCCCAGATCGAACATCAATCCTCATCCCTTTCGACAGGAAATACAATCCGACTAGGAATTGATTTATATGCCAACATGCACGGTAAATGCCAAAAAATGTCTTACATATAGCACACGAGACCTGAAATGCACCAGCAAATCAAACCCGTGGTAAAATTGTGATTGGTTTATGTGGGAAAAATTTAGAGGCGAAACGATGAACTCACGTCTTCATTTCAAAAGAAATTATTCTGTTTGTGCACACGAGCGCTTAGATGCAACCGTTTGCATAGGCCTTTCCACGCACGCGGCGACCGGGGATATTTTTCACCCTTTTCACCTAGGCCGCCAACACCTGGAGTCCCCAACGCCCCCCATCGTCCGCCCACGTTTCACTCAACTAGTCCACCCAATATCCTTCGCCAGCTCCCCCTCCCACCAGATCCATAGCAGAACCCTCTCCAGCGCCGCCGTGCTCATCCCGACCGTGTGCCCGCTCTTCGGCGTCAAGGCTACCTCCACTGTCATTCCCAACATGCGGCGGCCCACGCCTCGCCGTCTTCGTTTGCTCGCCGGCCACCCTCAAGCATATCGATGCAGTAACCATCGCCTCTCCTATGGTCCGGCCGGGTTTGCATTAAGAAGCCTGTTAGTTACTACTCTCTATCGCGGTGAGGCATATTTCCTCACAATACCTCTTCCAATTTAATTTTGTATGTCCCCAAATTGGCTATAAAATAATGGAGAGCGTATATATGTCATTATCTACCTTCCTTACCACATATAAGCTATATTTGTTCCAATAAGTTACTGCTTATTTACAGATCGCGGGTGCCCGAGTCACACAAACTTAACAAATTAGCCGTACATTTTCTAAATTATTGCATGGCATGTTTAGAAAGCTTGATACCAAGTTGTTAGTTTTATGCTTATCCTCCTTTCCTGAGTTCCACATGTGTTCTCTATAGATGCCAAGTAGCAGCGACATCACTCATTCAGGCCATGTATCTTCATCTGATTCGGATAATCCCAGGTCTTCAACAGATTGTGAGGGATCAAGTAGTCTTGAACGGGATAGAGCTGCAGCAATTACCCTTGTGAGGGATCAAGACACAGAGGAATGCTCCAAGGAAGCCCACACACCAGCCTAAAGGTGTATATGAAGTTACCGAGATTGATTTAAAGTCCTGGGCTCCAAGTAAACCAGATAAAGCATGCGTGAGGTTCAGGAGTGTGTGTGGATTTGTTGGCAGGGCAAGGCTCAACATTAATATGCCGGGGTTTCGGAAGGCTGACACAGAAACATGGCAAAGGATAGTCCAGGAGATCATGGATCACTTCAACGTTCCAGAGCAGTGGAGAATGCAGGTGGAACACGTTCCACTGAAGAAGGCTAGGGATGCTTGGATAAATTAGAAGCACGTGCTGTACAAAAAGTACTTGAGTGAAGGCAAGGACCCAATCCCCGCATACCCCCAAACTACAAAGGCAGAATGGGCATAATTCAAAAGGGTCAAGGCAACTCCAAAGTTTGCTGAAAAGAGTTTCAAGCAATCAGAACTTCAGAATAAGAACATACACCCCCACCGTATGGGTGTGGCAGGATACTATGACATGAAACTGATATGGGAACAGGAGGATAAAGAAGCAGTAGCGGCGGGTGGGAATCCGACCTTTAGTGAAATCAGGGGCGAACGCGCCAGAGACTACTTGCGGGCACGTGCAAAGAGGCATGATGATGGAACTTATTACTTTGAAAATGCACTTGATGCCAAACTATATGAAGTGATGGTAGAGGCTTCCAAGATCCCTGGAAGGTTCTAGAGGAACTCAGGGCCATGTGACATTCTGTCCATTGCTCTGGAGACAAAAGAGCCCCCTGGCCGTGCAAGGGGTATAGGTGTTAATGTCCCACACAAGAGGGCTTTCACACTCAGCAAAGAAGAGAAGCTCAACATGAAAAAAGCGAGGAGTGAAATGAAGCAGAATGCATTGTTGATAAGTTGAAGATGGAGATTTATCCAGCTGTTTGAAAGGATGTTGAGGAGTCAATGATGATGCAGAAGACTCTAACACTGACAGATAGCCAGCAGATGGGAGGGAAGGCGGGCATGGATGATGTTGCTTATTGCGCGACAACACTGCACAAGAGTAGTTGTGCATCAGCTGACCCTAGCGACACTGAGACTACACCTTCTCGTGATGATGCTATATATGATCTATCTATCTGGAATGAAAGACAGACGGAAGGGCGTGCTTACACATTATGAAGGTACATTAAAATGTGCAACAACCTGGGTTTGCCCACCCTTCTTGGAAGATGGCCTCTTCTTGGACAATGTGCCATTGAAGCCGGGCTGTGTGAAGTGCTACAAGACTGAAGTAAAGCCTGGATTCAATGAATTTGCCCTGAAGAATGTCCTAGGAGACTTCAATGAGCAAAGAACCTTGGAAGAAACACTGTTACATCACATCCAGTGGCCACGAAAGGAAATAGAGTTTATCGATGAGATTCATGAAGCCCCGCCAGGAGCAACCACTGTCGCCCCTCAATCGGTGACGCTCTCCTTGCCACAGCAGCTCTTGTGGGCTGATGCATCAACCTGTGATCAGCAGGCCTGACTTTGTGGTGTACAGGCCATGTCATCCTCCGCCCCAAAGCAGCCAGTGGCAAGGCCTACAACTGATGATGACACTCCATCGGTTCAGATGCCGGCTGCTGAAGCAACGAGGGGAGACCCAGCTGCAGCACATGCTCAGGAAACCAACTTGGTGGAACAGACTGCTAAGCAGTCTGATCCTTCGGAACCGCTTGCTAAGCAGTCTGTAGGTCCATAACCGACTGCTCATCAGTCCGTCGGTCCGCAGGTTCATGATCAGCATACCAATGCATCAGCACTTCCTGCTCAGCAAACCAATGCATTGGCACGGCCTCCTCAGCACACTGAAAACTTGGCACCACCTGCGCAGAAACCCAACATAGCTTCAACGCATGGTCAGCAGTCTGATGCCTCTGCTCCTACAGCCCAGCAGTCCGTCACAGTAGCACCGCCAGCTCAGCGGTCTGGCATAGATAAACCGTCTACTAAGAAGTCCGTCCAAGCTTCACCGTCTGCTCGGCAGTCTACCTTGCAGGCAACCAGACGTTCTGCCAGAAATGCTTCAAGTACCAAGAAGGAAGTGGCCAAAAAGGCTACAACCATGACCACGAGGAAGGGCAGCGGGAGAGTGAAGAGGAAAGAGAACGATTGCCTCTTACTTAATGCACTCATCGCCCATAACCAAATTAACATCAGCTTGTTCGAATCGGGGAGTAATATTATTTCTGACACCATGGTTGATGAAGAAGTAGAATTTTTGCTTGCTAAAAGGAAAGCAGACGTACTTGAAGCACGCAATTACGTCCATGGCTAGCCATTTCTTGTTGGCGAATACTTTGATGAGTGCAGCTCCAGTTGCCGCGAGTTACATAAATATTGCATGGATCAAATGTCAGCAGGTCATCATGCTTTTCTAGTCCACTACAATAGAGATCATTTCTGACATGATACTGGGTTCATTAGTGTGAGTTTCAAGGACTTGCATCTCTTATTCAACTTCAACGTGCTCGATGCCACTCTTGTTAGATGCCTGATTTTGTAAGTACTTAACAACTCTGATCAACTTTGTGATGCCCTCGATTCAATCGAACACTAATCATACACGCAAATGTGTACGATCAAGATCAAGGACTCACGGGAAGATATCACAACACAACTCTAGACACAAATTAAAATAATACAAGCTTTATATTACAAGCCAGGGGCCTCGAGGGCTCGAATACATAAGCTCGAAAACACAAGAGTCACCGGAAGCAACAATATCTGAGTACATACATAAGTTAAACAAGTTTGCCTTAAGAAGGTTAGAACAAAAGCAACATTGATCGAAAAGGCAAGGCCTCCTGCCTGGGAGCCTCCTAATTACTCCAAGTCGTCAGCGGCCGTCATGTAGTAGTAGGCATCCTCGGGGTAGCGGTAGTCATCAGTGGTGTCGTCTGGCTCCTAGGGTCCGTCATCTAGTCGCAACAATCGGATATGGGGGAAAAGAGGTGGAAAAGAAACCGTGAGTACTCATCCAAAGTACTCGCAAGACTTACATCAGATCTAAACTAAGTATGCATCTATATCAAGGGAAATGGGCTGTATCTGTGGACTAAACTGCAGAATGCCAGAAGAGAAGGGGAAAGCCTAGGCTATCGAAGACTAGCATCTTCAAGCATCTTGCAGCATTAGGAGAGATAAGAGTAGCATAAAGTGAAGTAGTAGAATTATCAACCTCGGCCAGAGATCCTTTCTCGACTCCCTGCGAGAAAGCAATCCCAGAGCCATACTATCCATTTCTCATCACAAGTATCCAGTTCTAGTTGTATCGATCGGGACACAACTCCAAGTGTCCGTTACCGTAGGACAGGCTATCGATAGATGTTTTCTTCCCTGCAGGGGTGCACCAACTTACCCACCACGCTCTATTAACTCCGTCCGTACACACTTTCCTGGGTCATGTCCGGCCTCAGCCAAACAATACGCCGCAACCCGACCTAGGCTTAATAGAGAGGTCAGCACGCCGGACTAAACATATGCCCCAGGGGTCATGGGCCATCGACCCGGGAACTCCTGCACGTTGCATGGGCGGCCGGTGAGCAGACCTAGCTACCTCCTTCAACAAGGCAGGAGCTTACGCAGTCCAACCCGGCGTGCGCCACTCAGTCGCTGGCGTCTATTAAGCTTCGCTAATGTATACGACGCATAACGCCCATACTATGCCCAAGTGATGGTTAGTGCTATTAGGCCAGAGGCCCCTCGGATCAAATATCCAAACCGTAGTGGATTAGGAGCACGCAGTAACGATCAGAGACTCACGATCGATGTGACCTCGTCGCCCTGTCTTGAGTACTTGCGGCAAGGGCTAAGAATGCCCGGTCACGCCTCGTAGTTATCTCGCGGGCACCCTCCAGGTCAACCCGACTCCACATCACTCGCTATTAAGCTCGCGCGGGTACCCCTCAGGGTCGACCCGTCTTTAGTAACATGACTTAGTGCAAAGTCATAGTAACCATAGTAACTGTGTGTCTAACACTAAGGGGAAAACCCGAGGAATCACCTCCGGTGAATCCCGCTCGATGTTATCATCAAGGTGAACGTAAGAGGATCCACCCTCAAGGTTCACATTTGATGGGTTACACGACCGAGCCGTAACGAAAGTGGTTAAGCGGGAAATCACCCTCAGTGACCTCGATCGTATAGCTACACTACTGAGATCTCATCACGAGTGATGTAAGAGGTTCCACCCTCGGCACTCGATGGTAACTCTGTAGAGTCGTACAACTAGGGGGTGATGTGCGGTGTCGGGGCCTGGGCATCGATCCTGTTGATCGGGTCTTCGATGATGAAGCAGGGGCAACAAGGACAAGGTGGGGGTCACTGATGGATCACTAGCCAACCTATACTAAGCAGTTTAGGATAAGCAGGTAAGGTATGAAAGCAGGTAACAACAATAGGCTATGAATTAGAGTAGGATCATACAGAAATTAGTAGCAGTTCTAATGCAAGCATGAGAGGGAAAGAAATGGGCGATATCAGAATGCTCAAGGGGGGTTTGCTTGCCTGGTTGCTCTGGCAAGGAGGGGTATGTCATCGTTGACGTAGTCGATCACAGGGGCATCGGCATCGGTCTCGAGGTCTGCCGGGGAGAAGAGGGGGAAGAAACAGTAAATATAAAGCAAACATAGCATCACAAAGCATAACGATGCAAGACATGACAATGAGCGGTGCTAGGTGTGCCCTAACACGGTAGTACATGATACCGACGAAGGGAGAAACATCCAGGAAAGTATTCCCGGTGTTTCGCGTTTTCGGACAGATGAACCGGAGGGGGAAAGTTGCGTGTTTTCCATGCTAGGGATGTGTGGTGGACGAACGGGCTGTGTATTCGGGTTCGTCTCGTCGTTCTGAGCAACTTTCATGTACAAAGTTTTTCGATCCGAGCTACGGTTTATTTAATATTGATTTTCCAAGTTTTAAAACAGATTCTGGAATTATTTAAAATAACAGAAAAGAAAATATGACGTCAGCATGACATGTTGATGACATCAACACTCAATAGACTCGCTGACCAGGTCAAACCTGACATGTGGGTCCAGTGGGACCCACATGTCAGCCTCTGTTAGTCTAACCGTATATTAAACGAACTAATCTAGGTTAATTAGCTACTTGACCCCACCTGTCATATACTAATTAACTAAACTCATTAGTTTTAATTATTAAAACATTTTAGTTAGTGGAATAAGCGGTGGGGCCCATGTGTCAGTGGCTGGGGCCTGCCTAGTTAGCACAGTTGACTAGGTCAACTGGTCAACTGGAGCCAGGGCCCACGGGAAGTGACCCAGAGGCGGGCCCTGCCGGTGCCAGGTCAGCACCCGCGCCGGAGCAACGCCGGCGAGGCCATCCACGGCGGCCGAATGCCGGAGACGACTGGGATTCACCCATAGGGGGCCAACACGAGCGCGGGCGGGCACGTTCGAACGACAAGAGCCCGCCACGTCGCGTGGTGAGGTCAGCTGGGCTCGCGGCTGGCCGGAACTGCACCGGCGACAAGTGGAGGCGGCGGTGGGGGTTCGGGACCACATCGGGAACGCGCTACGAGGCACGGGGAGGGGTGCGGCAAGGCGCGTTTGAACGGCCACTCAGCCGCGCGTCGAGTGATGGTGGTGGTATCGCCGGACCTGGCTGGAAACGCCGCCGGTGACGAGGTCCGCAGTGGAGCGGCTACGGTCAATGGCAGAAACTGAGCTACGACACTCTATAGCTCAGACGAAAGGGCTAGGCGCGTGCTGCGTGATGTGGAGAGGCTAACGGGCATACGCCCGTGACCATTTGGTCACCGGAGACTCGCCGGCGACGAGCTCCACAGCGCTGCATTCGGGCGCGCATGGGGAAAATAGCTAGCGCGCGTGTGAGGATGGCCAGAGAGATGAGGGAGGAAGAGAGGCTCACCAAGTGGCTCACACGATGGCCCATGGTGGGTTAGGAGCTGCAGAAATGTCGGAGAGGAGGGAGATCGCCGGCGACCAAGGCGGAAGGGGGCGGCTCGATCCGCGGCCTGTGGTGCTCCCCGGCTTCCGCTCGTGGACGGGGACGAGGTAGCTGACGACGGTAGAGCTGCTGGACAGGTCAGGAGGGCGAGACGGCTCCGGTGGCCGTGGTGACGAAGGAGGATGGCAGCGGGCGCGCTCGGTTCGGAGAGAGGGTAGTGAGCGAGCGAGGAAGAGAGAAGGGGGGAATGGCGAGGCATCCAGGGGGAGTGGATGTGGCGGTAGGTGAGGGGGAGGGCTCGAGGCGTCCGGGGCGGCGACCTTATCCTCTCGAGGCGGGGGTCGTCGCCGGTGAGGTGGTTCGGCGGGAACCAGCCCCTGTAGCGACATGGCTCGAGGAGCAGGAGAAGGCGACCGGGGAGGGGGAGGGGGCCGGCCTGCTGGGCCAGCTGGCTCGGGTGGGCTGAAGCCCAAGTGGGGCAGGGGCTTTCCCTCTCCTTCTTCTTTCCTTTTCCTTTTCCTTTTTGTTTTCTTTTATTTGCTCTGTTTTGCATTTTCTTTTAGTTCCAAATGAGTTTTGTTTTGAACAAAACTGGCACATAAAACTAAAACAATACCTTGAGCTGGAACAAAAAGTTTGGGGGCAAAAGGAGTTGCCTAATTAATTTTAGAAATTGAAAAGGCCAATTTAAATGCTGCTGGAGTACTGAATTAATTCCCATGGGCATTTTGGGAATTCAGAAGAGGTTGGTTCCAACATGACAATTACTCAGTGATTATTTGCCACACTTTGAACATTTTAGTTTTCATGTTTGGCAAATTTGAATTTTTGGCTTTGAATTTGAGTTTGAACATGAACAATGATTTGGATCAAGTGAGGATTAGCAACAGTAGTGTGATGACATGGCACCATCAACAGGGGATTACTGTAGCATGACACTGGCGGTGTTACAAACTTCTCCATACAAAGCTGTAAATGATAAACAGCTAACTGCATTTTATTCCTCTCAGGGGATTAAACGCGCGGAGAAGAATAAGGGAGAGTGTGTATTTCATAAATCCTGCATTAGTAAATGGCACAACATTAGATGGTAAGGACCGACGGGACTGGGCCGTTAACATGGTCCTCCGTATCTTCGGAAACACGTCCCATGCAGAATCATTTCTCTGGCCATATCATGAACGGTAAGTCAAGTAAACAACCACACATACTCTAATTGTCTTTCAGATTTTGACATCATTCGTAAGTTCATGGCTTTCTTAATATGTAGCAATCACTAGATATTGGTATTCATTATTCCAAACAAGAACACAATTTACTACATCGATTCTCTCAGATAGTCAACAAACGCTCAGGATCTGACGCATGTTCAGCAATTCTTGGATAGGCATTGAATTCTATGATGTTGAAATTAATTTGCATTCATATCTGGTTCAATAATTGATGTTGTCAAAATTCACCATCATTTGTAGTGTGCTCGCATTGTGGAAAACTAAACCGTGGAACCTGTTCAAGACGGAACAACCCGTGCAGCACAAGATCGTTTCTCCGGTAACACACCGAAATCCGTTATTTTCGAAAAATTTATCCAACAGTCTGCAAATACCTTTCCTTACGCTAGCGAAATGTTCAAGCTTCTAAATAAACCTCTTTCTATTTTGTACAAAGAAAAAATAATACATCTAACACGGGTTAGGTTGTTCCTAACAGGACAAATACATGACTAATTTTGTACAAAAAATTTCAGTGTCCTCAGCAAGAAGCAGGGACCAACCTTTGTGGATACTATGTTTGCAGACACATGATCTCCATCTGCAAATCTGCTGATAGTTGTGACGATCCTCGTAAATTAGTACCAGTAAGTCTATCTTAATTAATATCTTCTACTCCACTCATATGGCACATTCTGATCTTAAAAATACTGCAACTCATCTTAAAACTGAGGACACCTAAACCGCTCCCGGCTGGTGAATTGCTGATGGTTCGGAGATTTATTAGCGACTTCTTCCTGGATCACTACATCAATCCCACTGGTGATAATGAAGATTTCAGCATGCGTTCTCATGAAACATTGAGTAAGAGTTAGCCGCTAAACATATAACACATGGATCCATTGTTTTCTATCTGATGAGGTCTTCATATTTTGTACACTATGATTAATTTTGTAATGCATATATGCATGGACAAATCATTGGAATTTAGCTACCATATGTTGAATTGCAATTGTTGTGAAATCTGATGAATGTTTTTCCTATGGACACTATTTATTCAATTGAATATTGTGGCGAATTTGCATTTTGCGTGCCGATTCAAAATGGTATATTTTTGTTTATTTGTTCAATTGAATATTGTGGTGAATTTGCTTTTTGCGTGCTAATTCAAAATGGGATATTTTTGTTTTAACCTGGCAATTACTTCACACACGGTTCAACTAAATGAGTGTCTGCGATCCACGTCGGAAAGCATATGTCAATCATGGTGGAACCATCAGTGATACACAGCAGATCGCAAACGATTTGCAGCGCTACTACGTGTGCGTAGGTTCTCCGGAACCGTTTGTGATATCGCATTATCGCACACAAGAACTGGGAGTAAACCGTGCCCAATGCAAAATACAATCCTAGTCGTAATTTTTTCAGGAAACGTGTGGGATCCCAACGAAAAGCACACGTCACTCTTGTGGCAACCGTCGGTGATACCTAACAAATCACAAATGGTCTGCAGCACTTGAATGTGTGCGAAGGGGCTCCTGAGCCGTTTGTGATAGAACATTATCACAGACGGTAATTATTGGAAAACAGGTGCGATGGAGTCTAGCATGGCAGACGGGTTACGCAGAAAACTCGTGTTCGATGGGGCACAAATCGCACACAGTTCATATGTTGGCCCATGTGCCTTACATACTGTTTCCCAAATGGTTCGTTACGACAGACCATATGGTTTCACTGCGTCATTAGAAACACTTAATCACTGATACCACATGTGCGAAAGAATTTAGTGTGTGCTGCATCGCACATGATTACATTTTGGAAGGCCTCTGGATCACTGCTCCATATCCCCGACGGTTTCTGAGTCGTGTGGGAAGGACCCCCCTATCGCCCACACTCGACAGTTCCAAATGCTGTCGCGGAAAGGGGTTAAAAACCGTTTGTTTAGGACCGATGCGCACCAGTGAGGTATGTCCTTTGATATGTGCCTAAGCATGAAATCAGATCATTATATTTATCCTCCCATCTTATTTTAGGAGGAGCACATGGCAAACCGTGGCCAAACGCCCTGCTAGCTGAGTATCAGCTAATCCAACTCCAGGCTCGTCAACCAGGACGAGAGATGATACAGAAGCAGTGCCAGATCCCCCCCCCCCTCATGAGGATTCGTATGACGTAGCCGTCATGAATTCCGAGGTGGAGAGCATGATGAATCATCAATGACTAAAGGAGGCCATGCGTGCTCCAGTTTTTACTGAGCGGGAATTTACTGCCCTCAGCTCTGTGGAGGCATATATCCGAGCTGCCCGGGACGGACTTGCTGGAGTTACTCAACTGTTTTCAAAGGATATGCAGGTTAATGGTTTGTGCAATTTTAATATATATATATATACTAGTAGCCCCCGAGACTTGAAGTGGTTAGGCCAACCGATTTAAGGATCGTTATGACCGCGGGTTCTTAGAGAGAAGAACAACGCGATGTCCCAGGAGCTGAAAACGAGCCATACAAAACTACATGCCGCCACCTGAGAGCTTGAGGATATGAAGAAAGCCACAATGACCGTTGATCAAAAGAACAAACTCGAGGAAGAAAATGATAAACAAGCCGAAGAAATAAGGATCTTAAAGGCTCAATTATCGGACGCACGAAAAGAGAACAAAAGGTTGAAAGGCGGCATATTCGGTATGAGCATTTGAACCATCCAAGGTACGTCATAGTATCCCATAATTCAGATAGTCATAATGCTATTATTGTAGGTATGTTAACCGGACGGCCTAAAGAAGTAGTGTCCGGATTTCGAGGCGACGTGCTAAAAGAGCTGTCAGTGGTGCATGAGCTGGCCCGGAAGACCATGAGTAGTATGGCCAAGGACTTGTGGCCATCCGATGCCCCTCCAGAAAGTATGGAGGGGTTGGCGAACCTGTTCAAAGGTGCCCGATGCCATTTTGAGGTATGGAAGGCGTCCACAAGACAAGTAGGTGCACGAGAGGCATGGGCGATGGTGAAGATGCGCTATACCGGGCTCGATCCGAATCATATGGCTCGAGTTGGACCTCAGGAACCGGACGGAAAAGAGATTCCTGTGAACTTGGTATGTGACCAAGTGATGATAGCTGCGAAATATTCGCAAGAAGACTATAGCTTAGACAGTCTTATAGATGAATTAGATAAAGAGTAGGCGTTTGATTCAATGTATCAATGTACTTTTATCATCGAACTTTATCTCCAACCGAACATGTTAAAATTTGTCATCGCAGACTTTCGACTTCAACCTCCGAACCAAGAAGGGGGAGTGTTTCCGGATACCATGGTGGAGTGTAAGAAACATTCCTTATGACCGAAAACCAGGCAATCCAGTCATATTGCTCAAACAGACAAAATTTGTTTGGGGAGTTATGTTATATTACTATTTAACGTAAGAAACATCTTCTAGGGAAAATAGTTTCGTTAAGGGTCCCTTTCCTTAGGTTGGTATGCTTAGTTATGCATGCCTAGGCCTTGATCCGAATTACGGGGAGCCTATCTCGTATTTGTTAGAAGAATGACATAAACGTAAACGATCTGTCATTGCTTGCCGACCAATTATTCTCTTAAGAACGCTAGCCTTCGGCTTCACCCGCCTGAGGTACAAATTCGGATTACCCGGTTGTAACAATCGCAGAGGTGCTCCCTTTACACCCTAGCCAAACAATCGGGAACATAGGGTATAAACGCAGGATCGAGGCAACCCAGGTTGGCAAAAACTTAAGTCATGGAGGTGCATATAATGGCAAAAAGTGTATATAACAGATGACATAAACAATGTAAGCCACAAGCTTTTAGTAATAAGCTTCATCAAAGAAGCCCCTAGTCACAATGGGGTGTATACATTTAAAGATGTGTACCCCCTAACAGTTTGATAGATCTAAACATACCCTGGGATATAGAAAAGCAAAAAAATAAAAAGAAGAGGAGAAAAAAGGAACCTAGAAAAAATAAAAAGGATGCAGCCGAACTACCCATAGAATCGTCGAAGCCTAGCAGAGTTACATGGATTCTGCTCAAGGCGATTATCCTATGCATTATGAAGGCGGTAGGCTCTCCCCGTGAGAACTTCATCTATAATGAAGGGACCCTCCCATCTTGGTTTGAGCTTATCCTTCTTCTTCTCTAGGAGACGCAAGACGAGTTCGCTGACGTTATAAGTCTTAGCCCGCACTTCTCTGCTTTGGTATCACCTAGCCTGTTGTTGATAAAATGCAGAACGGGCTCATGCAATATCACGTTCCTCTTCAAGGCCGTCTAGGTCGTCCTGCTGATCGAGCTCGGCTTCTCACTCTTCGTACATGCGCACTCGTGGTGAGTCATGAATAATGTCGCAATGAAGACAGCTTCTGCGCCATACACCATGAAAAAAGGTGTGTACCCGGTTGTTCGATTAGGCGTAGTCCTCAGCCCCCAGAGCACGGAATCGAGTTCCTCAACCCAGTGCTTAATGCACCAGTCTAGGTTTAATGCCGCTCATTATTAGGCCATTGGCCCGTTCAACCTGACCGTTTGTTTGAGGGTGGTAGACGATGCATAGTCGAGTTTAATGCCCAAGTTAGCGCACCAGTTTTTCACCTCACCGGCTATAAAATTAGAGCCATTATCAGTGATGAAGCTGTGCGGGACACCATAATGGTGTACCACGCTGGATAAAAAGTTGATCAGTGGCCCTGCTTCAGCCGTTTTTACTGGTTTGGCCTCTATCCACTTAGTGAATTTATCCACCATAACCAGTAAATATTTCTGCTTGTTGTTTCCCCCTTTAAGGGGTCCGACCATATCGAGCCCCCAGACCGCGAAGGGCCAAGTAATGGGGATTGTTCTTAGGGCAGTGGGATGCATATGACTTTGATTGGCGAAAAGCTAACATCCCACACAACGTTGGACAAGGGCTTATGCGTCTGCTCGGGCCGTTGGCCAGAAAAATCCTGTCCGGAAGGCCTTACTCACGAGGGCCCGAGCTGCAGCGTGATGGCCACCCAGACTAGCATGTATTTCAGCCAAGAGTTGACGTCCCCCCTCTTCGGAGATGCACCTTTGGACGACTTCTGTTGGGCTTTTCTTGTACAGTTCACCCACGTGAACTTTGTAGGCTTTAGAAAGACGAACAATGCGACAAGCCTCGTTTTTATCATCAAGAAGCTCTTGCCTATTAAGGTAGGATAGGAAGGGTTCGGTTAATGGAGCAACAACAACCATGATCTCATGAGTAGAGGGAGTTACTTTGGTATCCGAACCCCCGACGATGTATGTATTGTGTTCGGCTGATCGGGGTGTGATCAGGCCAGCACTGACGTCTCCTCTCTCATCCTGCCATACCACGGCTGGCTTGAAGAGCCTTTCCACAAAGGTGTTGGGTGGGACGGGTTCGCGCTTGGCGCCCATTCGGGCGAGTATGTCTGCTGCCTGATTACTGTCTCGAGCGACATGATGAAATTTAAGGCCCTCGAACCGGGCCGATATTTTTAGTACAGCATTGTGATATGCCGCCATTTTTGGATCTTTCGCATTGAACTCTCCATTTACCTGAGATATTCTGAGGTTTGAATCGCAGCGCACCTCTAGGCATTGTATGTCCATGGAGACAGCCATGCGGAGTGTTGGGGAACGTAGCATGCTATTTCAAAAAAATTCCTACGATCACGCAAGATCTATCTAGGAGATGCATAGCAACGAGAGGGGGAGAGTGTGTCCATGTACCCTTGTAGACCGAAAGCGGAAGCGTTAGGTTAACGCGATTGATGTAGCCGAACGTCTTCATGATCCAACCGATCCAAGTACCGAACGTACGGCACCTCCGAGTTCAATACATGTTCAGCTTGATGAAGTCCCTCGAACTCTTGATCCAGCAGAGGGTCGAGGGAGAGTTCCATCAGCCCGACGGCGTGGTGACGGTGATGGTGATGTGATCCACGCACGGCTTCGCATAAGCACTATGACGCTATGACCGAAAGAGTAAACTGTGGAGGGGGGCACCACACACGGCTAAGAGAACAATTGATGTGCCTTTGGGGTGCCCCCCGCCCCCGTATATAAAGGAGGGGAGGAGGAGGTGGCCGGCCCTAGGGGTGGTGCGCCATGGGCGGGGGAGTCCTACTAGGACTCCACTCCTAGTAGGATTCGCCCCCCTTCTTTCCAACGGAGAGGGGAAAGGGGAAAGAGGGGAGAGGGAGAAGGAAATGGGGGGGCCGTGCCACCACCCCTTGTCCAATTTGGATTGGGCAGGGGGGAGGTGCACACCACCTCTTGTGGCCTGCCTCGCTCTCTCCATTATGGCCCATGAGGCCCATTAACTTTCCCGGGGGGTTCTCATAACCTCCCGGTACTCCGAAAAATCGCCGAGCCTCTTCGGAACCATTCCGGTGTCCGTATATAACCTTCCAATATATCAATATTTACCTCTTGACCATTTAAAGACTCCTCATCATGTCTGTGATCTCATTCGGGACTCCAAACAAACTTCGGTCACCAAAACACACAACTCATAATACAAATCTTCATCGAACGTTAAGCGTGCGGACCCTACGGGTTCGAGAACTATGTAGACATGAACGAGACACATCTCCAGTCAATAACCAATAGCGGAACCTAGATGCTCATATTGGTTCCTACATATTCTACGAAGATCTTTGTCGGTCAACCCACATAACAACATACGTCATTCCCTTTGTCATCGGTATGGTACTTGCCCGAGATTCGATCATCGGTATCATCATACCTAGTTCAATCTCGTTATCGGGAAGTCTCTTTTCTTGTTCCGTAATGCATCATCCCATAACTAACTCATTAGTCACATTGCTTGCAAGGCTTATAGTGATGTGCATTACCGAGAGGGCCCAGAGATACCTCTCTGATACACAGAGTGACAAATCCTAATCTTGATCTATGACAACCCAATAAACACCTTCGGAGACACTTGCAGAGCATCTTTATAATCACCCAGTTATGTTGTGACGTTTGATAGCACACAAGGTGTTGCTCCGGTATTCGGGATCTGCATAATCTCATAGTCAGAGGAATATGTATAAGTCATGAAGAAAGCAATATCAATAAAACTAAACGATCATAATGCTAAGCTAACGGATGGGTTTTTTCCATCACATCATTCTCCTAATGATGTGATCCTATTCATCAAATGACAACACATGTCTATGGTTAGGAAACTTAACCATCTTTGATTAACGAGCTAGTCTAGTAGAGGCTTACTAGGGACACGGTGTTTTGTCTATGTATCCACACATGTATCAAGTTTCTGGTTAATACAATTCTAGCATGAATAATAAACATTTATCATGATATAAGGAAATATAAAATAACAACTTTATTATTCCCTCTAGGGCATATTTCCTCCAGTCTCCCACTTGCACTAGAGTTAATAATCTAGTTCACATCGCCATGTGATTTAACACCCATAGTTCACATCACCATGTGATTAACAACCATAATTCACATCGCCATGTGACCAACACCCAAAGGGTTTACTAGAGTCAGTAATCTCGTTCACATCGCCATGTGATTAACACTAAGGTATGATGATGTTTTTCTTGTGGGAGAAGTTTAGTCAACGGGTCTGCCACATTCAGATCCGTATGTATTTTGCAAATTTCTATGTCTACAGTGCTCTGCACGGAGCTACTCTAGCTAAATGCTCCCACTTTCAATATGTATCCAGATCGAGACTGATACGTCCATTTTGCATCATGCTTTTATATCGATATTTATTGCATTATGGGCTGTTATTACACATTATGTCACAATACTTATGCCTATTCTCTCTTAGTCTACAAGGTTTACATGAAGAGGGAGAATGCCAACAGCTGGGATTCTGGCCTGGAAAAGGAGCAAATATTGGAGACCTATTATGCACAGCTCCAAAAGTCCTGAAACTTCATGGAAGTTATTTCCAGAATATATAAAATATATTGGGCGAAAGAAGTTCCAGAGGGGGCCCACACCCTGGCCACGAGGGTGGGGGGGGGCACGCCCCCTGCCTCTTGGGCTCCCTGGTGGACCTCTGATGCCCATCTTATGCTATATGCATAAGGTCTTTCATCCGAGGAAAAATCATAAGCAAGCTTTCGGGAAGAAACTCCGCAGCCACGAGGTGGAACCTTGGCGGAACCAATCTAGGGCTCCGGTAGAGCTGTTTTGCCGGGGAAACTTCCCTCCAGGAGGGGGAAATCATCACCATCGTCATCACCAACGATCATCTCATCAGGAGGGGGTCAATCTCCATCAACATCTTCACTAGCACCATCTCATCTCAAACCCTAGTTCATCTCTTGTATCCAATCTTTGTATCCAAACCTCAGATTGGTACCTGTGGGTTGCTAGTAGTGTTGGTTACTCCTTGTAGTTGATGCTAGTTGGTTTACTTGGTGGAAGATCATATGTTCAGATCCATTATGCATATTAATACCCCTCTGATTATGAACATGAATATGCTTTGTGAGTAGTTACGTTTGTTCCTGAGGACATGGAGAAGTCTTGCTATAAGTAGTCATGTGAATTTGGTATTCGTTCGATATTTTGATGAGATGTATGTTGTCATCCCTCTAGTGGTGTCATGTGAACGTCGACTACATGAAACTTCACCATTGTTTGGGCCTAGAGGGAGGCATTGGGAAGTAATAAGTAGATGATGGATTGCTAGAGTGACAGAAGCTTAAGCCCTAGTTTATGCATTGCTTCGTAAGGGGCTGATTTGGATCCATATGTTTCATGATATGGTTAGGTTTACCTTAATACTTCTGTTGTAGTTGTGGATGCTTGCAATAGGGGTTAATCATAAGTGGGATGCTTGTCCAAGTAAGGACAGTACCCAAGCACCGGTCCACCCACATATCAAATTATCAAAGTACCGAACGCGAATCATATGAACGTGATGAAAACTAGCTTGACGATAATTCCCATGTGTCCTCGAGAGCGCTTTCCTTCATATAAGAGTTTGTCCAGGCTTATCCTTTGCTACAAAAAGGATTGGGCCATCTTGCTGCACCTTATTTACTTTTATTACTTGCTACTCATTACAAACTACCTTATCACAAAACTATCTGTTACCGATAATTTCAGTGCTTGCAAAGAATACCTTACTGAAAACTGCTTATCATTTCCTTTTGCTCCTCGTTGGGTTCGACACTCTTACTTACCAAAAGGACTACGATAGATCCCCTATACTTGTGGGTCATCAAGACTCTTTTCTGGTGTCATTGCCGGGGAGTGAAGCACCTTTGGTCGGTGGAATTTGGTAAGGAAAAATTTATATAGTGTACTGAAATTTACTGTCACTTGTTACTATGGAACATAATCCTTTGAGGGGCTTGTTCGGGGTATCTTCACCCCTACCAGTAGAGCAAAGAGTTGCTCCTCAACCTACTGAAGCTACTGAAAATGTTTACTTTGAAATTCCTTCGGGTATGATAGAGAAACTGCTAGCTAATCATTTTGCAGGAGATGGAACATTGCATCCCGATTTACACTTAATCTATGTGGATGAAGTTTGTGGATTATTTAAGCTTGCAGGTATGCCTGATGATGTTATCAAGAAGAAGGTCATCCCTTTATCTTTGAAGGGAGATGCATTGACATGGTATAGGCTATGTGATGATACGGGATCATGGGACTATAAGCGATTGAAATTGGAATTTCACTAGAAGTTTTATCCTATGCATCTTGTTCATCATGATCATAATTATATATATAATTTTTTGCCTCGTGAAGGAGAAAGCATCTCTCAAGCTTGGGGGAGGCTTAAGTCAATGTTATATTCATGCCCCAATCATGAGCTCTCAAAAGAAATTATTATTCAAAAAATTTATGATCGGCTTTCTCTCAGTAATCGCTTCGTGCTCGATACTTCTTGTATTGGATCTTTTATGATGAAGACTATTGAATTCAAATGGGATTTATTGGAAATAATTAAAGGCAACTCTGACGATTGAGACCTCGACGAAGGTAAGGAGTCAGGTATAACACCTAAGTTTGATTGTGTTAAATCTTTTATGGATACCGATGCATTTCGTGAATTTAGCACTAAATATGGACTTGACTCTGAGATAGTAGCTTCCTTTTGTGAATCCTTTGCTACTCATGTTGATCTCCCTAAGGAGAAGTGGTTTAAATATAATCCTCCCATTGAACTAAAAGTAGTTGCACCTATTAAAGTTGAAGAAAAGACTATCACTTATAATGATCATCTTGTTCCTACTGCTTATGTTGAGAAACCACCTTTCCCTGTTAGAATAAAGGATCATGCTAAAGTTTCAATTGTAGTCAACAAAAGTAACATTAGGACACACAAACCCCCTGAGCAAGTTAAAGTTGAACCAAATATTGCTATGGTTAACAATCTCTTGGCTGATAATATTGATGGGCATGTTATTTACTTCTGTGATGAGACTGCTAGAATTGCTAGACCTGATACTAAAAATAAACATAGACCTATTGTAGGCATGCCTGTTATTTCTGTTAAAATAGGAGATCATTGCTATCATGGCTTATGTGATATGGGTGCTAGTGAAAGTGAAATACCTCATTCCTTATACAAAGAAATTACGCATGGTATTGCACCTGCTGAGATAGAAGATATCGATGTTACCATTAAGCTTGCCAATAGAGATACTATTTCACCAATTGGGGTTGTTAGAGATGTTGACGTCTTGTGTGGGAAGGTTAAATATCCTGCTAATTTTCTTGTTCTCGGTTCCCCACAAGATAGCTTTTGTTCCATTATATTTGGTAGACCCTTCTTGAATAATGTTCATGCTAAGATAGACTGCAATAAGGATATTGTTTCTGTTGATTTAGGGGATATGTCTCATGAGTTTAATTTTGCTAAGTTTCGTAGAAAATCCCGTGATGAGGAATTGCCTAGTAAAGATGAAATTATTGGTCTTGCTTCTATTGTCGTGCCTCCTACTGATCCTTTAGAACAATATTTGCTAGACCGTGAAAATGATCTGTTCATGAATGAAAGAAGGGAAATAGATGAAGTATTCTTTAAACATGGACCTATTCTGAAACACAACTTGCCTGTTGAAGTCCTAGGGGATCCTCCTCCACCCAAGGGTGATCCCGTGTTTGAGCTTAAACCATTACCTGATACTCTTAAATATGCTTATCTTGATGAAAAGAAGATATATCATGTTATTATTAGTGCTAACCTTTCAGAGTATGAAGAAGAGAGATTATTGAAAACTTTAAAGAAGCACCATGCTGCTATTTGAAGGAAATATGCCCTAGAGGCAATAATAAAGTTATTATTTATTTCCTTATATCATGATAAATGTTTATTATTCATGCTAGAATTGTATTAACCGGAAACATAATACATGTGTGAATACATAGACAAACAGAGTGTCACTACTATGCCTCTACTAGACTAGCTCGTTAATCAAAGATGGTTATGTTTCCTAACCATGGACAAAGAGTTGTTATTTGATTAACGGGATCACATCATTAGGTGAATGATCTGATTGACATAACCCATTCCATTAGCTTAGCACCCGATCGTTTAGTATGTTGCTATTGCTTTCTTCATGACTTATACATGTTCCTATGACTATGAGATTATGCAACTCCCGTTTACCGGAGGAACACTTTGTGTGCTACCAAACGCCACAACGTAACTGGGTGATTATAAAGGTGCTCTAAAGGTGTCTCCAAAGGTACATGTTGGGTTGGCGTATTTCGAGATTAGGATTTGTCACTCCGATTGTCGGAGAGGTATCTCTGGGCCCTCTCGGTAATGCACATCACATAAGCCTTGCAAGCATTGCAACTAATGAGTTAGTTGTGAGATGATGTATTACGGAACGAGTAAAGAGACTTGCCGGTAACGAGATTGAACTAGGTATTGAGATACCGACGATCGAATCTCGGGCAAGTAACATACCGATGACAAAGGGAACAACGTATGTTATTATGCGGTCTGACCGATAAAAGATCCTCGTAGAATATGTAGGAACCAATATGAGCATCCAGGTTCCGCTATTGGTTATTGACCGGAGACATGTCTCGGTCATGTCTACATTGTTCTCAAACCCGTAGGGTCCGCACGCTTAAGGTTTCGATGACAGTTATATTATGAGTTTATGCATTTTGATGTACCGAAGTTTGTTCGGAGTCCCGGATGTGATCACCTACATGACGAGGAGTCTCGAAATGGTCGATACATAAATATTGATATATTGGAAGCCTATATTTGGATATCGGAAGTGTTCCGGTGAAATCGGGATTTTACCGGAGTACCGGGAGGTTACCGGAACCCCCCGGGAGGTATATGGGCCTTAGTGGGCCTTAGTGGAAGAGAGGAGAGGTGGCCAGGGCTGGGCCGTGCGCCCCTCCCCCCCTAGTCCGAATAGGACAAGGAGAGGGGGCCGACACCCCCTTCCTTCTCTCTCTCCTCTTTCCACCCTCCCGAATCCTATTCCAACTAGGTAAGGGGGGGATCCTACTCCCGGAGGGAGTAGGACTCCTCCTGGCACGCCCTCTCCTGGCCGGCCGCACCCCCCCTTGATCCTTTATATACGGAGGCAGGGAGCACCCCTAGAGACACAAGTTGATCCACGTGACCATATTCTTAGCCGTGTGCGGTGCCCCCTTCCACCATAGTCCTCGATAATATTGTAGCGGTGCTTAGGCGAAGCCCTGCGACGGTAGTACATAAAGATCGTCACCACGCCGTCGTGCTGACGGAACTCTTCCCCAACACTTTGCTGGATCGGAGTCCGGGGATCGTCATCGAGCTGAACGTGTGCTAGAACTCGGAGGTGCCGTAGTTTCGGTGCTTGATCGGTTGGGCCGTGAAGACGTACGACTACATCAACCACGTTGTGCTAACGCTTCCGTTGTCGATCTACAAGGGTACGTAGATCACACTCTCCCCTCTCATTGCTATGCATCACCATGATCTTGCGTGTGCGTAGGAATTTTTTTGAAATTACTACGTAACCCAACAGTGGCATCCGATCCTAGGTTTTATGTGTTGATGTTATTTGCACGAGTAGAACACAAGTGAGTTGTGGGCGATATAAGTCATACTTCTTACCAGCATGTCATACTTTGGTTCGGAGGTATTGTTGGACGAAGCGGCCCGGACCGACATTACGCATACGCTTACGCGAGACCGGTTCTCCCGACATGCTTTGCACAAAGGTGGCTAGCGGGTGACAGTTTCTCCAACTTTAGTTGAACCGAGTGTGGCTACGCCCGGTCCTTGCGAATGTTAAAACAGCACCAACTTGACAAACTATCGTTGTGGTTTTGATGCGTAGGTAAGATTGGTTCTTGCTTAAGCCCGTAGCAGCCACGTAAAACTTGCAACAACAAAGTAGAGGACGTCTAACTTGTTTTTGCAGGGCATGTTGTGATGTGATATGGTCAAGACATGATGCTAAATTTTATTGTATGAGATGATTATGTTTTGTAACCGAGTTATCGGCAACTGGCAGGAGCCATATGGTTGTCGCTTTATTGTATGCAATGCAATCGCGCTGTAATGCTTTACTTTATCACTAAGCGGTAGCGATAGTCGTGGAAGCATAAGATTGGCGAGACGACAACGATGCTACGATGGAGATCAAGGTGTCGTGCCGGTGATGATGGTGATCATGACGGTGCTTCGAAGATGGAGATCACAAGCACAAGATGATGATGGCCATATCATATCACTTATATTGATTGCATGTGATGTTTATCTTTTATGCATCTTATCTTGCTTTGATTGACGGTAGCATTATAAGATGATCTCTCACTAATTATCAAGAAGTGTTCTCCCTGAGTATGCACCGTTGCGAAAGTTCTTCGTGCTGAGACACCACGTGATGATCGGGTGTGATAGGCTCTACGTTCATATACAACGGGTGCAAAACAGTTGCACACGCGGAATACTCAGGTTATACTTGACGAGCCAAGCATATACAGCTATGGCCTCGGAACATGGAGACCGAAAGGTTGAGCGTGAATCATATAGTAGATATGATCAGCATAGTGATGTTCACCAATGAAGCTACTCCATCTCACGTGATGATCAAACATGGTTTAGTTGATTTGGATCACGTAATCACTTAGAGGATTACAGGGATGTCTATCTAAGTGGGAGTTCTTTAAGTAATATGATTAATTGAACCTAAATTTATCATGAACTTAGTACCTGATAGTATCTTGCTTATTCATGTTTGATTGTAGATGATGGCCCGTGCTGTTGTTCCGTTGAATTTTAATGCGTTCCTTGAGAAAGCAAAGTTGAAAGATGATGGTAGCAATTACACGGACTGGGTCCATAACTTGAGGATTATCCTCATTGATGCACAGAAGAATTACGTCCTGGAAGCACCGCTGGGTGCCAGGCCTGCTGCTGGAGCAACACCAGATGTTATGAACGTCTGGCAGAGCAAAGCTGATGACTAATCGATAGTTCAGTGTGCCATGCTTTACGGCTTAGAATCGGGACTTCAACGACGTTTTGAACGTCATGGAGCATATGAGATGTTCCAGGAGTTGAAGTTAATATTTCAAGCAAATGCCCGGATTAAGAGATATGAAGTCTCCAATAAATTCTATAGCTGCAAGATGGAGGAGAACAGTTCTGTCAGTGAGCATATACTCAAAATGTATGGGTATAATAATCACTTGATTCAATTGGGAGTTAATCTTCAAGATGATTGCGTCATTGACAGAATTCTCCAATCACTGCCACCAAGCTACAAGAGCTTCGTGATGAACTATAATATGCGAGGGATGAATAAGACTATTCCCGAGCTTTTCGCAATGCTGAAAGCTGCGGAGGTAGAAATCAAGAAGGAGCATCAAGTGTTGATGGTCAACAAGACCACTAGTTTCGAGAAAAAGGGCAAAGGGAAGAAGAAGGGGAACTTCAAAAAGAACAGCAAGCAAGTTGCTGCTCAAGAGAACAAACCCAAACCTAGACCTAAGCCTGAAACTGAGTGCTTCTACTACAAGCAGAATGGTCACTGGAAGCGGAACTGCCTCAAGTATTTGGCGGATAAGAAGGATGGCAAGGTGAACAAAGGTATATGTGATATACATGTTATTGATGTGTACCTTACTAATGCTCGCAGTAGCACCTGGGTATTTGATACTGGTTCTGTTGCTAATATTTGCAACTCGAAACAGGGACTACGGATTAAGCGAAGATTGGCTAAGGACGAGGTGACGATGCGCGTGGGAAATGGTTCCAAAGTCGATGTGATCGCAGTCGGCACGCTACCTCTACATCTACCTTCGGGATTAATATTAGACCTAAATAATTTTTATTTGGTGCCAGTGTTAAGCATGAACATTATATCTGGATCTTGTTTGATGCAAGATGGTTATTCATTTAAATCAGAGAATAATGGTTGTTCTATTTACATGAGTAATATCTTTTATGGTCATGCACCCTTAAAGAGTGGTCTATTCTTATTAAATCTCGATAGTAGTGACACACATATTCATAGTGTTGAAACCAAAAGATGCAGAGTTGATAATGATAGTGCAACTTATTTGTGGCACTGCCGTTTAGGTCATATCGGTATAAAGCGCATGAAGAAACTCCATACTGATGGGATTTTGGAACCACTTGATTATGAATCACTTGGTACTTGCGAACCGTGCCTTATGGGTAAGATGACAAAAACACCATTCTCCGGTACTATGGAGAGAGCAAAAGATTTGTTAGAAATCATACATACAGATGTATGTGGTCCGATGAATGTTGAGGCTCGTGGCGGATATCGTTATTTTCTCACCTTCACAGATGACTTAAGCAGATATGGGTATATCTACTTAATGAAACACAAGTCTGAAACGTTTGAAAGGTTCAAAGAATTTCAGAGTGAAGTTGAAAATCATCGTAACAAGAAAATAAAATTCCTACGATCTGATCGTGGAGGAGAATATTTGAGTTACGAGTTTGGTGTACATTTGAAACAATGTGGAATAGTTTAGCAACTCACGCCACCCGGAACACCACAGCATAATGGTGTGCCCGAACGTCATAATCGTACTTTACTAGATATGGTACGATCTATGATGTCTCTTACTGATTTACCGCTATCTTTTTGGGGATACGGTCTAGAGACGGCCGCATTCACGTTAAATAGGGCACCATCAAAATCCGTTGAGACGACGCCTTATGAACTGTGGTTTGGCAAGAAACCAAAGTTGTCATTTCTGAAAGTTTGGGGCTGCGATGCTTATGTGAAAAAGCTTCAACCTGATAAGCTCGAACCCAAATCGGAAAAATGTGTCTTCATAGGATATCCAAAGGAAACTATTAGATACACCTTCTATCACAGATCCGAAGGCAAGACTTTTGTTGCTAAATTCGGAAACTTTCTGGAGAAGGAGTTTCTCTCGAAAGAAGTGAGTGGGAGGAAAGTAGAACTTGACGAGTTAACTGTACCTACTCCCTTATTGGAAAGTAGTACATCACAGAAACCTGTTTCTGTGACACCTACACCAATTAGTGAGGAAGCTAATGATGATGATCATGAAACTTCAGAACAAGATACTACTGAACCTCGTAGATCAACCAGAGTAAGATCCGCACCAGAGTGGTATGGTAACCCTGTTCTGGAAGTCATGCTACTAGATCATGATGAACCTACGAACTATGAAGAAGCGATGGTGAGCCCAGATTCCGCAAAATGGCTTGAAGCCATGAAATCTGAGATGGGATCCATGTATGAGAACAAAGTATGGACTTTGGTTGACTTGCCCAATGATCGGCAAGCAATTGAGAATAAATGGATCTTCAAGAAGAAGACGGACGCTGACGATAATATTACTGTCTACAAAGCTCGACTTGTCGCAAAAGGTTTTCGGCAAGTTCAAGGGATTGACTACGATGAGACCTTCTCACCTGTAGCGAAGCTTAAGTCTGTCCGAATCATGTTAGCAATTGCTGCATTTTATGATTATGAAATTTGGCAGATGGATGTCAAAACTGCATTCCTGAATGGATTTCTGGAAGAAGAGTTGTATATGATGCAACCAGAAGGTTTTGTCGATCCAAAGGGAGCTAACAAAGTGTGCAAGCTCCAGCGATCCATTTATGGACTGGTGCAAGCCTCTCGGAGTTGGAATAAACGCTTTGATAGTGTGATCAAAGCATTTGGTTTTGTACAGACTTTTGGAGAAGCCTGTATTTACAAGAAAGTGAGTGGGATCTCTGTAGCATTTCTGATATTATATGTGGATGACATATTACTAATTGGAAATGATATAGAATTTCTGGATAGCATAAAGGGATACTTGAATAAGAGTTTTTCAATGAAAGACCTCGGTGAAGCTGCTTACATATTAGGCATTAAGATCTATAGAGATAGATCAAGACGCTTAATTGGACTTTCACAAAGCACATACCTAGACAAAGTTTTGAAGAAGTTCAAAATGGATCAAGCAAAGAAAGGGTTCTTGCCTGTGTTACAAGGTATGAAGTTGAGTCAGACTCAATGCCCGACCACTTCAGAAGATAGAGAGAAAATGAAAGATGTTCCCTATGCTTCAGCCATAGGCTCTATCATGTATGCAATGTTGTGTACCAGACCTGATGTGTGCCTTGCTATAAGTCTAGCAGGGAGGTACCAAAGTAATCCAGGAGTGGATCACTGGACAACGGTCAATAACATCCTGAAATACCTGAAAAGGACTAAGGATATGTTTCTCATTTATGGAGGTGAGAAAGAGCTAATCGTAAGTGGTTACGTCGATGCGAGCTTTGACACTGATCCAGACGATTCTAAATCGCAAACCGGATACGTATCTACATTAAATGGTGGAGCTGTTAGTTGGTGCAGTTCTAAACAAAGCGTCGTGGCGGGATCTACGTGTGAAGCGGAATACATAGCTGCTTCGGAAGCAGCAAATGAAGGAGTCTGGATGAAGGAGTTCATATCCGATCTAGGTGTCATACCTAGTGCATCGGGTCCAATGAAAATCTTTTCTGCAAATACTGGTGCAATTGCCTTGGCAAAGGAATCCAGATTTCACAAGAGAACCAAGGACATCAAGAGACGCTTCAATTCCATCCGGGATCTAATCCAGGTGGGAGACATAGAGATTTGCAAGATACATACGGATCTGAATGTAGCAGATCCGTTGACTAAGCCTCTTCCACGAGCAAAACATGATCATCACCAAGGCTCCATGGGTGTTAGAATCATTACTGTATAATCTAGATTATTGACTCTAGTGCAAGTGGGAGACTGAAGGAAATATGCCCTAGAGGCAATAATAAATTTATTATTTATTTCTTATATCATGATAAATGTTTATTATTCATGCTAGAATTGTATTAACCGGAAACATAATACATGTGTGAATACATAGACAAACAGAGTGTCACTAGTATGCCTCTACTAGACTAGCTCATTAATCAAAGATGGTTATGTTTCCTAACCTTGGACAAAGAGTTGTTATTTGATTAATGGGATCACATCATTAGGTGAATGATTTTATTGACATGACTCATTCCATTAGCTTAGCACCCGATCGTTTAGTATGTTGCTATTGCTTTCTTCATGACTTATACATGTTCCTATGACTATGAGATTATGCAACTCCCATTTACCGGAGGAACACTTTGTGTGCTACCAAATGTCACAACGTAACTGGGTGATTATAAAGGTGCTCTAAAGGTGTCTCCAAAGGTACATGTTGGGTTGGCGTATTTCGAGATTAGGATTTGTCACTCCGATTATCGGAGAGGTATCTCTAGGCCCTCTCGGTAATGCACACCACATAAGCCTTGCAAGCATTGCAACTAATGAGTTAGTTGTGAGATGATGTATTACGGAACGAGTAAAGAGACTTGCCGGTAACAAGATTGAACTAGGTCTTGAGATACCGACGATCGAATCTCGGGCAAGTAACATACCGATGACAAAGGGAACAACGTATGTTGTTATGCGGTCTGACCGATAAAAGATCTTCGTAGAATATGTAGGAACCAATATGAGCATCCAGGTTCCGCTATTGGTTATTGACCGGAGACATGTCTCGGTCATGTCTACATTGTTCTCGAACCCGTAGGGTCCGCATGCTTAAGGTTTCGATGATAGTTATATTATGAGTTTATGCATTTTGATGTACCGAAGTTTGTTCGGAGTCCTGGATGTGATCACGGACATGACGAGGAGTCTCGAAATGTTCGAGACATAAAGATTGATATATTGGAAGCCTATATTTGGATATCGGAATTGTTTCGGGTGAAATCGGGATTTTACCGGAGTACCCGGAGGTTACCGGAACCCCCCGGGAGGTATATGGGCCTTAGTGGGCCTTAGTGGAAGAGAGGAGAGGTGGCCAGGGCTGGGCCGTGCGCCCCTCCCCCCAAGTCCGAATAGGACAAGGAGAGGGGGCCGGCGCCCCCCTTCCTTCTCTCTCTCCTCTTTCCCCCCTCCCGAATCCTATTCCAACTAGGAAAGGAGGGGGGGGGGAATCCTACTCCCGGAGGGAGTAGGACTCCTCCTGGCGCGCCCTCTCCTGGCC
>NC_041392.1:651338226-651360708 GCF_002162155.2 Triticum dicoccoides
CCTTTATATACGGAGGCAGGGAGCACCCCTAGAGACACAAGTTGATCCACGTGATCATATTCTTAGCCGTGTGCGGTGCCCCCTTCCACCATAGTCCTCGATAATATTGTAGCGGTGCTTAGGCGAAGCCCTGCGACGGTAGTACATCAAGATCGTCATCACGCCGTCGTGATGACGGAACTCTTCCCCGACACTTTGCTGGATTGGAGTTCGGGGATCGTCATCGAGCTGAACGTGTGCCAGAACTCGGAGGTGTCGTAGTTTCGGTGCTTGATCGGTCGGGCCGTGAAGACGTACGACTACATCAACCATGTTGTGCTAACGCTTCCGTTGTTGATCTACAAGGGTACGTAGATCACACTCTCGCCTCTCATTGCTATGCATCACCATGATCTTGCGTGTGCGTAGGATTTTTTTTGAAATTACTACGTAACCCAACACTATTGGTTATACTCTTGATGATCTTAAGGGCATTAGTCCCACTCTATGTCAACACAAAATAAATTTGGAGAAAGATGCCAAACCAGTTATTGATCACCAACGACGGCTAAATCCTAAGATGAAATAAGTGGTAAGAAAGGAAATACTAAAGATCCTTGAAGCAGGTATAATTTATCCCATTGCTGATAGTCAGTGGGTAAGCCCTGTCCATTGTGTCCCTAAGAAGGGAGGTATTGCTGTCATTCCTAATGATAAAGATGAATTGATTCCACAAAGAATTATTACAGGTTATAGGATGGTAATTGATTTTTGCAAATTAAATAAAGCTACTAAAAAGGTCATTACCCTTTGCCTTTCATTGATCAAATGCTAGAAAGATTATCCAAACATACACATTTTTGCTTTCTAGATGGTTACTCTGGCTTCTCTCAAATACATGTGTCAGCTGATGATCAAGCAAAGACCACTTTTACTTGCCCTTTCGGTACTTTTGCTTATAGACGTATGCCTTTTGGTTTATGTAATGCACCTGCTACCTTTCAAAAATGCATGATGGCTATATTCTCTGACTTTTGTGAAAAGATTTGTGAGATTTTCATGGACGATTTCTCCGTTTATGGATCCTCTTTTGATGATTGCTTGAGCAACCTTCATCAAGTTTTGCAGAGATGTGAAGAAACTAATCTTGTCTTGAACTGGGAGAAGTGCCACTTTATGGTTAATGAAGGTATTGTCTTGGGGCATAAAATTTCTGAAAGAGGTACTGAAGTTGATAAAGCTAAAGTTGATGCTATTGAAAAGATGCCTTGTCCTAAGGACATCAAAGGTATAAGAGGTTTTCTGCGTCATGCCGGTTTTTATAGGAGGTTCATTAAGGACTTCTCAAAAATTTCTCGGCCTCTGACTAATCTATTACAAAAATATATTCCTTTTTCCTTTGATGATGATTGTGTAGAAGCATTCGAAGTACTTAAGAAAGCTTTGATTTCTGCACCTATTGTTCAGCCACCTGATTGGAATTTACCTTTTGAAATTATGTGTGATGCTAGTGATTATGTTATAGGTGTTGTTCTAGGGCAAAGAGTTCATAAGAAATTAAATGTTATTCAATATGCTAGTAAAACTCTAGACAATGCCCAGAGAAATTATGCAACTACTGAAAAAGAATTTTTTAGTAGTTGTTTTTGCATGTGATAAGTTCAGACCTTATATTGTTGATTCTAAAGTAACTATTCACACTGATCATGCTGCCATTAAATATCTTATGGAAAAGAAAGATGCTAAACCTAGACTTATTAGATGGGTTCTCTTGCTACAAGAATTTGATTTGCATATTATTGATAGAAAGGGAGCTGAGAACCCCGTTGCAGACAACTTGTCTGGGTCAGAGAATGTTCTTGATGACCCACTACCTATTGATGATAACTTTCTTGATGAACAATTAAATGTCATAAATGCTTCTCGTACTACTCCATGGTATGCTGATTATGCTAATTACATTGTTGCTGAATTTATACCACCTAGTTTCACATACCAGCAAAAGAAAAAGTTCTTCTATGATTTAAGACATTACTTCTGGGATGATCCACATCTGTATAAAGAAGGGGTAGATGGTATTATTAGACGGTGTGTACCTGAGCATGAACAGGAATAGATTCTACGCAAGTGTCACTCCGAAGCTTATGGAGGACACCATGCTTGTCGGTGTACTAGAATAGGGGTACCCTAGTACCCCGAACTTGTGCACGGGCAGTTGCAGCACCCCGCGGCAAGGCTTGCCGGGCTAACACCAAGATCCTCCGTGGTTCCCTTAGAGCCATTCAAGAACAAAGTATCTAAACTCAGGAGACAAGGCCCCAGCAAGAGGACCTTGCCGGGAAGGCCAACCAAGGCACTCCAAGGAACTTGCCGCGACGCGCCACGCGCCCCGGCAAGGCAACAAGGCCCCGGCAAGAGGAGCTTGCCGGGAAGACCAGCCAAGGTACCTCGAGGCCCGGTGAGCGACAAGCTTCCGGACCCGACAAGATAACAGCAGCGGCAAGGCGCTTGCCGCGGCAGGCGGCCACTCTGTGCCCTCGCTCCAGCGCATCCACCAACGTGTCGCCCCGGGGGCCTCTCCAGGCGCGCGTGGCGGAAGGCTATGCAGCCAGGGTGCGCAGTGGCATGCGAAGCTGACAAGATCGCCATCGTGGCGAACGGTGGCGCCCCTAACGGTCCTTTTCTGCACTGTTTGGGCGACCCAGACGGGCATTTAATGCCCTTGTCCCCTACCGTCAGGGTTAGGTAGGGTGCACTGTACAAGTAACTGTACCAACCACCTCACTTTTTACCTTTCTCTGCGTTGCCACTTGTCAGTGACCCCTTTAGCGTATAAAAGGAGGCCCATGCGCAACGTACGGGGGGTTCGGGCTCCGGAGGTTCAATTCATTCGTGAGCCAGAAAACACTTAGCTCTCGCGAGCCAGAACATAATAGAACCAGACAAGCAGCAGTAGGAGTGTTATCTCTCCGGAGAGCTCCGAAGCTGGGTAAAATTGCTCGTGTGCTTCGCCTCGATCTACTCTTCGTGCGATCTCCTCCCCCCGCCGAACCGAAAGGGGCCCGGTCCGCCGGCCCCATAGGTGTTCGTGGATCAGTTTCCCCCGACATCTTTGGCGCGCCAGGTAGGGGGGCGTCGAGATTGTGTGAACCTGATCCGGCGTTCACACGAGCTAGATCTTCATTCCCTTCATCAACATGCCACCGAAGAAGAAGACTTCGGCGGCAGCCGCTCCGTCCACGTCACTTCCGCCACCGTTGGAGCGAACAGGTGGTGGAATGGACGCCGGCGGAAGAATGGACGTCGATGAGGAAGCTCATGATGCTGCCAGGTCCAAGAACAAGGCTGCACAAACCTCGGCGACTGTACATGTTCCACGCCACTCTCAGGAGGCGCAAGACCAACAGCGTCATGGCACTTGCAGTGCCATATGCATGATAGGCCAAGACCAAGCTGGTGGATCTCGGGGCGCTCAAGACCAACATGCACGCCAGCGTGCTGGCACGAGCGGGGCACGGTCGCCTGGACGGGATACTGCTCCTTCTAACATAGTTAGAAGTCCGAGCACGTCCCGCTCCTCGCGCCGTCCGCCACTGCCACCCACCACTCCAGCAGAAGCTTTGGTGCAGGCTCAACTACTCCTAGATTACCCTCCGACGTCGGACAAGATCGATGAATGGAGGGCCACCATTCAGAGTCTCATCGGCTACGCCAACGGCGACACTCCATGGTGGCCAAGTGCGTCGCCACCGCGGCAGAGTTGCCGGGCGCGAGCCGGTGGCGATGAAACGGGTGGAGGTGCAACTACCATGCAATCACCACCCCAAAGGCCAAGATCGCCGACTCGCCGGATCCACCTCGACAGCGACTCCACAGCATCTTCGGATCCACGAGCTCGTCGCGATCAACGCCAAGTTCTTCATGATCGACAACAAGAAGACGCTCGAACTCGCATCGAGCGCCGAAGAGAAGCGCGACGTCAATCCGACAAGCGCGTTGGGCCTTCTATTGACATGCATGCGCCAGGGGAACCAGGCGATCTGTCGTATGCGGTAGGTTGCCCTGCGTTCACTCGTGAGCTGCGGCAAGTCCAGTGGCCCAGCACAAAGAACTTCAAGCCAGACATACCGGAGAAGTACGATGGCAAGACGCATCCATCGGAGTTCCTCGGCATCTACACCATTGCAGTGCAGGCTGCCGGGGGACGGGATGACAAGACCCTTGCCAACTACTTCCCGCTGGTGCTCAAGCCCAACGTCAGATCCTGGCTCATGCACTTGCCGGACAACTCCATATCCTCTTGGGCTGATCTGTGCCATCAGTTTGTCGGCGCCTTCACAGGCGGACACAAGCCTCATGGCCAGGAGAGTGATCTTCATCTGCTCGCCCAGAAGGAAGGAGAGCCCCTGCGCAAGTACATTCAGAGATTCAGCAGTGTGCAGCACAACATCCCAAACGTCCACCCTGCCGCGGTGATCAGCGCATTCCATCAGAATGTGCGAAACCGCAGGATGCGGGAGGAAATGGCGATGTGCAAGATCAGGGACGTCAGTGAGTTATATGCACTGGCCGACAAGTGCGCACGTGCTGAGGAAGGGAGGAGACTCCCCGGAGAGAATGTAGGAGCGGGAGGATCTGACAGTGAAGATGCTGCCCCGGCAAGGAAAAACTGGCGGCGGAACAACAAAAGGAGAAAAGGCAAAGAGGTGCTAGTTGTTGAGCAGTCCGGCAACGGTGGTGGCGCCAAGGAAGCCAAAGTTAGTGACTCCAGCAAGAAGGTTGCCGCGGAGGTGGCAGTCGCCGACAAGCAGGACGGCACCAACAAGCAGTATTGCAAGATCCACCGCACCAAGGGCCATGATCTCCAGAACTGTAAGAAGGTCGAGCAGCTTGTTGAGCAACAGAAAGCTGAATACGAGCGGCGTGACAAGGAGAATGCCCAGGAAGGTGCTGAGGGATCCGGCAAGAAACGTCCTCGCCGAGGAGGACGCCGCGGCAAGGCCAAGCAGCGGCAAGGAGACAGACCTCCTCGCGGCCACGACAAGGATGAAGATGACGACGACGATGAAGACATGGATGATGAGGAGACTGATGAGCAGGGGTTCCAGAAAGCCACAGAGGTCCTGTGCGTTGATGGTGGTGCTTCTCTGCATACCTCGCACCGCCAGCTCAAGTAGTGGGTGCGGGAAGTTAATGCAGCAGAACCACCCGTCGAGTCATGCAAGCCTCTGAAATGGTCCAGCACGCCTATCATCTTTGATATTGAGGACCACCCTGATCGCATAACTGCGGTCGGGTGCTTGCCGATGTTGGTTTCACCAACAATCCGCAACCTCAAGGTCACTAAGATGCTAGTTGATGGCGGGGCCGGCTTGAACCTGATCTCCTTCGCGGTGCTCCAGAAACTCCAGATCCCTGACAGCGAGCTCGAAGAGACCGGTACATTTCAAGGAATCAACCCGGGAAGAAGCAAGCCGAAGGGAAAGATCACGTTGTCGGTAACATTTGGCAGCGAGCTGAACTTCAGGACTGAGAGGGTCACATTTGATGTTGCTGACTTTCCATTACCTTACAATGGAATCCTTGGACGTCCGGCACTCGCCAAGTTCATGGCAGCCTCTCACTATGCGTACAATGTACTGAAAATGCCAGGCCCGATAAGTGTCATCTCTGTCCCTGGCGACAAGAAGGATGCTCTTATCTGTGCCAACAAGATCTATCGGGAAGCAGCAGCCGCAGCGGAACGCAAGACACTTGCCGCTGCAGCTCCCGGGGGGAAGAAGAAGACCAAGTCCGGCAAGAGTTCTGATGCCCACTCCGGCAAGCGCACCTCTTCGGAGTGCTGTGCTATCGTCGAGGACGCACCATCGAGCTCCACCGGCAAGTATAAGAAGGCAATGACAGCTCCACCTGAGACCAAGAAGGTGTCCGCCAAGGAGGACGGCGCTGGTGGTACCTTCACCATCAGCGCCACTCTTGACCCCAAATAGGAAAGCGCGCTCGTTGCTTTCCTGCAGGCGAATGTCGACGTGTTTGCGTGGCAACCGTCTGATATCCCCGGTGTTCCCAGGAAAGTAATTGAGCACCACCTTGCCGTCTGTCCTCATGCGCGGCCCGTCAAGCAGAAAGTCAGGAAACAGGCAGTGGAGCGCCAAGAATTCATCGCAGAAGAAATCAAGAAGTTGGAAGCAGCAGGCCTTGTCAGAGGAGTGCTCCATCCCACGTGGTTGGCCAATCCTGTTGTCGTGCGCAAGGCTAACGGGAAATGGAGGCTTTGTATTGACTTCACTGATATTAATAAAGCTTGTCCCAAAGACCCATTTCCCTTGTCGCGCATTGACCAGATTGTTGACTCCACAGCCGGATGTGATTTGCTTTCATTTCTTGATGCATATTCAGGATACCATCAGATCTTCATGGCAGAAGAGGATGAAGAGAAAACCGCATTTATCACCCCGTGTGGCACATACTGCTTCGTACGGATGCCTTTCGGTTTGAAGAATGCTGGTTCAACATTCGCAAGGGTAGTCCACCACGCTTTTGAGCCGCAGATGCACAGAAATGTGGAAGCCTACATGGATGACATAGTGGTCAAAAGCAAGAGCAGGGCGACCCTGATTCAAGATTTAGACGAGACATTTGCAAATCTGCACAAGATCAACCTCAAGCTTAACCCCGAGAAGTGCATGTTTGGAGTCCCTTCCGGCAAGCTTCTCGGGTTCTTCGTGTCTCAGCGGGGAATTGAAGCCAATCCCGACAAGATCAAGGCCATTGAGCAGATCGAAGCACCAAAGCGCGTCAAGGATGTACGAAGGCTTGCCGGTTGCGTGGCTGCTCTTAGCAGGTTTATCTCTAGATCTGCTGAGCGCGCCCTGCCATTTTTCAAAATTTTGAAAAAGGCAGGTCCAATGAAATGGACTCCGGAGGCGGAGGCTGCGCTGCAGGACTTGAAGAGATACTTATCCTCCACTCCAATACTTGTCGCACCTAAGCCGCAAGAGAAGTTGCTGCTGTATATAGCGGCAACCAATCAAGTGGTTAGTGCTGCGTTAGTGGCGGAGAGGAAGGCAGATGATGAGCCAGCAACCACGGCAGATGCATCCAGCGACAAGCAGGGGGCTTCGCTGACAAGCTTTGGTCCCGACAAAGATCAATCTGCGCAGGAGCATGATAAGATGCAGAAGAGAATGGTGCAGCGTCCAGTTTACTTTGTTAGTTCCCTTCTACAGGGGGCTAGATCAAGGTACTCTGGTGTGCAGAAGCTGCTTTTCGGCCTCCTCATGGCCTCGAGAAAGCTGCGCCATTACTTCCAAGCACATGAGATCACAGTCGTCACTCGCTTTCCGCTGAAAAGGATACTGCAAAATCCAGAAGCGACAGGCAGGATTGTCGAGTGGGCGCTGGAACTGTCAAGCTTTGGCCTCAAGTTTGAGAGCACTTCAACTAGCCAAAGCAGAGCATTGGCAGAGTTCATAGCAGAATGGACGCCAACCCCAGATGAAGAAATTCCAAAGACGAGCATCCCCGTCAAAGAGGCAAGCAAAGAGTAGCTGATGTGCTTCGATGGTGCCTTCTCGCTGCAAGGCGCCGGTGCGGGCGTGCTGCTTGTCGCACCCACCGGAGAGCACCTCAAGTACGTAGTCCAGATGCACTTTCCCAAGGAGCAAGCAACCAACAATACTGCAGAGTATGAAGGTTTGCTTGCCGGTCTCAGAATTGCAGCAGACCTTGGGATCAAGAAGCTCATTGTCAAGGGTGACTCACAGCTTGTTGTCCGCCAAGTGAACAAGAACTACCAGAGTCCATTGATGGAAGCATATGTTGATGAAGTGAGGAAGCTAGAAGAGCACTTTGACGGCCTACAGATGGAGCATATCCCGAGAGCTCAGAATGACATTGTTGATGGCCTGTCAAAGTGCGCCGCACTAAAGTTACCTGTGGAACCAGGGATCTTTGTGCTTAAGTTGACTCAACCATCCGTAACACCATCAACAGGACAAAGCAAGAAGAGGAAGTTGGTTTCGGGTGACTACTTTCCGGCAGAGCTCCCCGAAGCCACCGCCAAGAAAGTCCCCAAGATCAACATCAAGGATGCTGAGGGGCAGTCTGCTCCGGCAAGCCTTATGGTTTGTTCCGTTGAAGCAGACGCTCCCGACAAGTTTTGCTCCGGCAAACTTGCCGGGGAACATCAAGCTCCGGCAGGGCCGCAAGTCCTTGCCGTGGAAGCGGATGTTCTCGCAGCAGCAGATGTGCCTTTAGTCCTTGTTGTCGAGCCACAAGCTCCAGCATGGGCACATCAGATTGTCCATTTCCTTCATACAGGAGAACTTCCCGAAGAGCAAAAAGAAGCGGAGAAAGTAGCCCGGCAGTCAAGTATGTACCAGTTTGTCGATAGCATACTGTACAGAAGAAGACTCAACGGTGTGAAATTAAAGTGTATTTGCCGGGAAGATGGACAAAAGCTGTTGGCAGAGATACATGGAGGCATATGTGGCCACCACATTGGCGCAAGAGCACTTGCTGGCAAAGCTTTCCGGCAGGGTTTCTTTTGGCCGACAGCCCTCCAGGATGCAACTGCACAAGTAACCAAGTGTCAAGCGTGCTAGTTCCACTCCAAACAGATACACCAGCCAGCTCAAGCTCTCCAGACAATCCCTTTATCCTGGCCATTTTCGGTCTGGGGGCTCGATATTCTCGGCCCTTTCCCCCGAGCTATCGGGGGCTTTGAGTACTTGTACGTCGCAATCGACAAGTTCACAAAGTGGCCGAAAGTGCAGCCAGTGAGGAAGGTGACAGCACAGTCAGCAATCAAGTTCTTCAGGTCAATTGTTTGCCGTTTCAGGATCCCTAACAGGATCATCACCGACAACGGCACGCAATTCACGAGCCGCACCTTCATGCAGTACGTCCAAGACCTTGGCACCAAGGTCTGCTTCGCTTCTGTTGCTCATCCGAGAAGCAACGGTCAAGCGGAGAGGGCAAATGCTAAAGTGCTGCGCGGGCTCAAGACCAGAACTTTCGACAGGCTGCGCAAGTGCGGAAGAAACTGGATCGAGGAGCTGCCGGTGGTTCTTTGGTCCATCAGAACGACGCCAAATTGAGCCACTGGCCAGACGCCTTTTGCTCTAGTCTATGGAGCAGAGGCAGTTCTCCCCAGGGAACTCGTATACGGATCGCCTCGAGTGCTCGCTTATGATGAGCTTGAGCAAGAACAGCTGCGACAAGACGACGCGCTGCTCCTTGAGGAAGATCGTCTTCAGGCTGCTGTACGAGCTGCTCGATACCAGCAAGCTTTGCGCCGCTACCATAGCCGCAAAGTTAAAGCCAGAAGCTTCGAGGAAGGCGACCTTGTTCTTCGACGCGTTCAGTCCGCCAAGAATTCCAACAAGTTGACGCCGAAGTGGGAAGGCCCTTATTGGGTGAAACGAGTCACAAGGCCCGGCGCTATCCGCCTTGAGACCGAAGATGGCATTCCGATGAGCAACTCCTGGAACATAGAACATCTTCGTAAGTTTTTCCCGTAGGGCGCGGTTGCCGGAACCCGTTCCGGCAAACACCTTTTGTACAAGTCTTGCCGTTGTTGCATGTAATCCTTTGTACAAAGCCGGGCGCAGATCCTGTGCATAAATAGAACACCGTGTGCTCCGCACAACTTGTCTATTTCATGCATTAGTTTCTTTCTAGCATGTGTTATCTGACACTTTGTGCAGCACCTACATCCGGTAAGCAATAACGAGCCAAAGGGCTCCATATTATTATTTTCTCTTCTTTCTTCTTTTCAAGAAAGGAAAAGAAGGTTCCCTCGCACACAAGTTTGCCGGGGGGGAAGGAGAAGATTGTGGTATGGACCAGGCGTCGTTCAAGCAAAGTTTTGCCTTGCCGAGAAGCAAATGACAGAAAAGCTAAGTTGCCAAAGTTTGAGCAATCAGTTTTTAAATTTTTGAGTTATCTTCCTCGAACGACCCTGCTTTGTATGGAAAACCTGTGCGCGGAGGAACCAACTCGTGGCTAGTTGCGCCCTTACTTTGTTTCAAGTCCGCTCAACAACTTAAGTGTGCTGCATCTAGTCGTGACAAGGTTTCTTGTCGGAAGCAGCGCCGCCAGCAGGCTGCTGAAGTTCCGCACTCAGCGCTCGCGGCTCGGGTGCCTGCGCCGACAAGTTCCCTAGAAGCGTAGGGTAAAAACATACAAAGGAAGGAATCTAGTAGAGGAAATAACATAGCAATTGATAACAGAAATAAAGTTATATTACAAGATAACTTGTCGGAGCTCTAACAGCCTTTTTTCATAACATGATTAGCAGCGACAAGGGAAAAGAAGAAATGGGCGGCCTAGTCTACGTGTCCGCCCTCGACCCTCTTAATCTCGCTCACCTTGTCCACAACGGGTGCGACAAGGGCCTTGAGTGCGTCCCGATCGGCGTCTGGCGGCAAGGACTTGAGGACGTTGGTGAAGCTGAGGCCTGGATTGCGGAAGGCCACCTTCATCAGCACCTTCTGGAGAACCCCGGCGCAGATTTTGCACGACTCGTCGGCCAGCTGCTTTGGGATCCTTTCCCGGAGCCGCTGGAGTGCCGTCGCCACGCCCTTGAAGAATAGGCTGAGCTTGGCGCTGGGTTGGAGATTCTCGTCGGAGGGATACCCAAAGTCCTCCATCCCCAGCTGCGCCAGCTCCTCGTTGATGACTACGGCAATATTCACCAGACCCTCGGTCCAGTGCTCCACAGTGTCTCTGAATGAGTTCTGGGTAACTGCGATGCTCTCCAGCAGCGCCTTGTCAGCTTTGACCTTCTCCGACAAGGTTTTCTCCCGCTCCTTGGCGGCCTCCAGCGTCTGCATCAGCGTGGCCAGCTTCAGCTCCAAGTCTATATTGGAATCCTTGGCGGCGTTGAGCTCCTTGCCCCTCTCAGCGAGAAGACCTTGCAGCTCACCATGGGCAGCAGCATCCTTCTCACGCTCACGCTTGAGCGCGGCAAGCTCCTCGCCGCTCTTCCCGATATTGGCCTCCAGCTGCGCCACCTTCTCCTCCAGCTCTTTCTTGGCGGCCTCTGCGATCGCAGCAGCATCCTTTGCTTCCTTGAGCGCCCCGCCAAGTGCTTGCTCGCGCTCAGCGAGCTCCTCCTCGTAGCTGTCGAGGTTGGCCTTCCGCTGCACCAATTCTCCTTCTCGCGCGGACTGCTTCTCGGCGGCCAGCCTTTGCTCCTCCTCAGCTTTGGCCTTCTCGAGAAGGAAGGCCGTGCGCTCCTTGTCGAGTCGCTCCCGCGCCTGTGCCAGGGACCGGAGAGCCTCTTGATTGTGGCTCCGGAGCTCCTCCGCGCGCTTCTCCATGTCAACTCCCGCCTTTGCGACAAGCGCTTCCCGGGAAGCCAGCTTGGCTTGTCGTGCGCAGTAGAGTGACAGCAGCTTCCGCAGCAACTCCTCCTCCTCAGGCTCGCCACTGCTGCTGCTGGGCGCGTCGACCAACGACAGTCCAGCAGAGGCAAGCACCTCCCCATCAAAAGTTTCCCCCTCGACCGGCACCCTGGAGCTCGACGCCCAGGGTAGCTTGATGAAGATATCGTCGCCGGCCTTCAAGTAGGCGTCGGGCTGGGGCTCCCTCGGAGCCCGGCCCCGCAGCAGTGACAGAGGGATTGGCGGTCGATGCAGCACCTAGCGCTCCTGCGGCCTCCGGGTCGTTAGTGCGATCGCCCGACCCCTCGCCGGCTTCTGCGGCGGCAGCCTTGGCGGCCTCCTCGCCGGCAGTCTCATCAGCACCGGCCCCTTCCTCGCCGGCGCCCTCTGTCTCCATTGGCTCAGCAGCAGATGGGTCTGAAGAACGAGGAAGGGAGAAAAATCAATCAAAAATTTAAGAGAAGAAAATCAGAAGAAGAAGAACCCAAGGGAAAGTTTTTGGACAAGTGAGTTACCTGTGCCAAGATCTGCAGTTGCGGTCTCGGCCGCCGCAGGATCGACGGTGCTGCCCCTTGCCGGAGAGTCCTCCCTTGCCGGAGGGCGGTCCCTTACCGGGAACCCCTCCCTTGGCGGCGTAGTCGAAGCAGATGGCACTTCAGGACCAGCTTCCGGGCACTCTTGATGTGGCTTCTCTGCTCCTACACAAATCAATAAGCAAGATATCAACAAAGGAAAAAGCACTCATGCGCGCCCGACAGCAGAAAGCTAACTATGAACTTACGCTGGGGGCTGCGCTGGGGGCTGCTTTGAGGAGTGATTGCCGGGTCCGTCAAGGTGGTCTCGGACCCACCCCCTGCTGACACGGTGGGGTCATCTTCGATGACGATCACCGCGGCCTTGGCCCTCTTCGCCGCTCTCTGGGCCAGCGTCCTGAAACGAAAGGAGTCCAGATTGAAGCAAGTCAGATACAAGATAAAAACAGCAAGATTGAAGAACTACAAGAGCACCAAAGAAGCTTACTCTTCTTCCTCCGTGTCGGAGCTGAGCACGGAAAGATCGAAGTCCGGCTCCCCTCTGGTGCGGCGAGGCAGAGGAGTAGGATCCCTTGCTCGCTTGGCGGGGGCGGCGGCGGTGGCCCGGGAAGATCCCGCTCTAGTTGCCGCTGGTGCGTGAGGCGCTCCCGCGGCAACATTGCTTGCCGCGGTAGAGCGTGTCGCACGGCTTGGCGGCTGTTGACCCAGCTGCCGCCCCGCCACGTCCGCGGCCCTGCGAAGACGCCTTCTTGGCGGGGCCGGGGGCTCCGCCTGCAGCAAGCCTTCTGAAGGCTCGGGCTCTTCCTCGCCGGCCTCGCTCGGCTCAGCTTCAGAACTGGCAGGCTCCTCCTCGCCAATGAACTCCGCGTGCTCGGCAAGGTTTGCTGCCTCTGCAGCCTCCGCCTCCTCCACAGTGAACCCGAACACGCCCGCGGCAGCTGCGGCCGCAACCTCTTCCGCCCTAGTGGCGATGCGCTGCAGCTCCTTGTCGGTGGTGTCACGGGTGAGGCTCTTCTGCTCGTCAGCGTGGACCGGCACTTCTTCCAAGTTGTCGAAGAACGCTTGCACGACGTCATCCATAGTCTCTTGCCAAGTTGGAACGATTCTGTGTGAATCACACAACGGCATCATGGCGCGGATCCGATCAAGCGAAGAATTGTTGCACAATGGAACAACGCCCCTCGGCAGCGTGAATGGGTGCTGGGGGTCGCGTTTGAATAACTCCAGGAGCATTGCGTCCAGCTCCAAGACGGTGAAGTTGTAGTTGAGGCCCGGCCGCAGCCTCATGATGTCCGCCGAGTTCTTGAATTCCCAGGCGGGCCTTCCCCTCTCCTGCAGGGGGGCGATGCAGTGGCAGAGGAAATCTGCGCCTACAGCGCCTGCAATAAGCCCGGCAAGCCTGAGGCGAAGGATCCTAGTGATGGCGATCTTCAGCCTCTCGTCTTCCGGGGCCACGTTGCTCCAGTCATTGCCGCGCACTATTGGAGCTTGGCGCACGGCGGTGAAGGGCTGCGGATTCTCCTCGACGATCCAGCACCACTCCGCTCTCCACTCATCCCACTTGCTGCGGAGCTCACCCTCCAAGTACGCTTCCTTCTTGCCGACTCTCGAGATCCAGGCGATACCTCCGGCAAGCGGCTCTCCTCTCTCTACCCGAGGTATGAAGAAGTGGCGGAAAAGGGCAACGTTGGGGTGGACTCCGACAAAGTTTTCGCACAAATGTGCGAAAACTGCCATGGTCAGAACGGCGTTGGGGGTGAAATCAAGGAGGCGGAAGCCGTAGGTGTTCATGATATTGCAGAAGAACTCCGAGAAGGGCGGGCAGAGCCCGCAGTAGAAGAATAGCACGAAGAATGGGTACCCGTTTGGAGCCAGCTCCGAAGCAGCGGCCGGGAGTACCCTCGTGCGCGGATGCGCACGCGTCTCCGTCGCCCAAAAGAGGTAGAAGTACTCCCTCAGCTCCTGCACGCCGAGCTGGGGGGAGAAGATCGCCCGCTCCTTTCGCAGCGCCGCGAGCCGCTGCGCCTCGGCCGACTTCACACCCTTTCCCTTGTCGGCTTTCGGAGCCATGGCGGAGGTGGTGGGGGAGGTCGACGGCGTTGGTGATGCTGGTGGCAATGGGGGGCGGAGCGCTGCTCTCTCGGCTTCGAGAAGAAGGAGGGGAGCGGCGGAGGTTCGTGAAGATGGAGTAGTAGCAACCAGCGAGGGGGAACGAACTGCCCCCGTTTCCTCTGCTTATAAAGAAGGACGGGGCGGATGTTTCACCCTTCCAAATAAAGAACCACCCACGATCTCTCCCACGATGCCGCATTCAAAGCGTGCCGTTACGGGAGAGCGCGGTGGATACGAAGTGAGATTCGGCATGGCCCAGTCCACATGTGCCCGTGCCCTATCTTGGGCCTGGCCCAACAGCGCTCGGCACCATGTCTGGCCCAGGCCCGGGGGCTCCTATCGGTGTACTAGAATAGGGGTACCCTAGTACCCCGAACTTGTGCACGGGCAGTTGCAGCACCCCGCGGCAAGGCTTGCCGGGCTAACACCAAGATCCTCCGTGGTTCCCTTAGAGCCATTCAAGAACAAAGTATCTAAACTCAGGAGACAAGGCCCCGGCAAGAGGAGCTTGCCGGGAAGGCCAACCAAGGCACTCCAAGGAACTTGCCACGACGCGCCACGCGCCCCGACAAGGCAACAAGGCCCCGGCAAGAGGAGCTTGCCGGGAAGACCAGCCAAGGTACCTCGAGGCCCGGCGAGCGACAAGCTTCCGGACCCGACAAGATAACAGCAGCGGCAAGGCGCTTGCCGCGGCAGGCGGCCACTCTGTGCCCACGCTCCAGCGCATCCACCAACGCGTCGCCCCAGGGGCCTCTCCAGGCGCGCGTGGCGGAAGGCTATGCAGCCAGCGGTGCGCAGTGGCATGCGAAGCTGACAAGATCGCCAACGTGGCGAACGGTGGCGCCCCTAACGGTCCTTTTCTGCACTATTTGGGCGACCCAGACGGGCATTTAATGCCCTTGTCCCCTGCCGTCAGGGTTAGGTAGGGTGCACTGTACAAGTAACTGTACCAACCACCTCACTTTTTACCTTTCTCTGCGTTGCCACCTGTCGGTGACCCCTTTAGCGTATAAAAGGAGGCCCATGCGCAACGTAGGGGGGGTTCGGGCTCCGGAGGTTCGATTCATTCGTGAGCCAGAAAACACTTAGCTCTCGTGAGCCAGAACATAATAGAACCAGACAAGCAGCAGTAGGAGTGTTATCTCTCCGGAGAGCTCCGAAGCTGGGTAAAACTGCTCATGTGCTTTGCCTCGATTAGCTCTTCGTGCGATCTCCGTCCCCCGCCGAACCGAAAGGGGCCCGGTCCGCCGGCCCCATAGGTGTTCGTGGATCAGTTTCCCCCGACAATGCTGGAGATAGAACTACACATAAGGTATTGCAGTATGGTTTTTATTTGCCTACTCTCTTCAAGGATGCCCATAAGTTTGTGTTATCTTGTGATGAATGTCAAAGAATTGGTAATATTAGTAGACGTCAAGAAATGCCTATGAATTATTCACTTTTTATTGAACCATTTGATGTTTGGGGCTTTGATTATATGGGACCATTTCCTTCCTCTAATGGGTATACACATATTTTAGTTGATGTTGATTATGTTACTAAGTGGGTAGAAGCTATTCCAACTATTAGTGCTGATCATAACACCTCTATTAAGATGCTTAAAGAAGTTATTTTCCCGAGGTTTGGAGTCCCTAGATATTTAATGACTGATGGTGGTTCACATTTCATTCATGGTGCCTTTCGTAAAATGCTTGCTAAGTATGATGTTAATCATAGAATTGCATCTCCTTATCACCCATAGTCTAGTGGTCAAGTAGAATTGAGTAACAGAGAGCTCAAATTAATTTTGCAAAAGACTGTTAATAGATCTAGAAAGAATTGGTCCAAGAAACTTGATGACGCATTATGGGCTTATATAACTGCATATAAAAATCCTATGGGTATGTCTCCGTATAAAATGGTTTATGGAAAAGCATGTCACTTACCTCTTGAACTAGAACATAAGGCATATTGGGCTATTAAAGAGCTCAACTATGACTTCAAACTTGCCGGTGAGAAGAGTTCATTTGACATTAGCTCACTTGATGAATGGAGAACCCATGCCTATGAAAATGCCAAACTATTTAAAGAAAAAGTTAAAAGATGGCATGCTAAAAGGATACAAAAGCGTGAGTTTAATATAGGTGATTATGTATTGCTATACAACTCTCGTTTAAAATTTTTTGCAGGACCTTCTGTCTAAATAGGAAGGTCCTTACGTTATCGAGGAGTTCTATCGTTCCGGTGCCATAAAAATCAACAACTTCGTAGGCACAAATCCGAAGGTGGTGAACGGTCAAAGAATCAAACATTATATCTCAGTTAATCCCATAAATATTGAAAATAATATTGTTGAAATTGTAACCTGGGAGGAATACATAAGAGACACTTTCCAAAACGTTTCAGACACCGAAAAAGGAATAGGTACGTGGTACGGTAAGTAAACCAACTCCAAAACAGTTCTAATGGCAATTTTTCTCTGTTTTGGAATATTTAGAAAAATAGGAAAATAAGAAGAAGACCGGAAAGGACACGAGGCTTCCACGAGGGTGGAGGGCGCGCCCTACCCCCTGGGCGCGCCCCCTGCCTCGTGGGCACCTCATGTGCTCTCTGGACTCCGTTTTCTTGCACAATACTTCTTTCGGTCGGTAAAACTTCACTCTATAATCACCCGAAGGTTTTGACAACCGTATCACGCAAATATCTCCTGTCTTTGTTTCGAGTTGTCCTGCTGCAGATTCGAGCAACATGTCATCCCAGGATTCGGAAGGAGAAAGCTATGTGGCTGATTACCTTGCAGATCCTAAGGTCTATGGAGATGTGGAGCATTGTGGTTGGACTACGGAAGAAGAAGAGGACTATGAACATAAGGGAAAAGAGGAGACGGGCTCAGATGAAGATGAAGTCCCATTACCTCGACCTCGGTACATGCATGTGGAGTTCAAAATGTCAAGCCTCCCGGATAGAGTAAAGAAACCTAAGATCGAGTTTATCCCTTTTCGCCTCTTGCAGGAAAACAAGCAGGAATTATGCAAAAAGATACTAAGCCTGGAGCAGGAGATCGATGACCTGAGGGATCAAAATTCTCTCCTGAAGCGCGAATTAAGGAAGAAGCCTACGCAATCAACAAAACCATCATATTCTTCACCAAGAAAGAAGAACTGAGCATCGGGTATGGGCACTCCCTTTGGCAACTGCCAAGCTTGGGGGTGCCCCGGTATCGTATCACCATCACTTTTACCTTTACCATTTTTCTTAGTTCGATCCTTTTGATAATATCTTGATCTAATAGAATAAAGTTTTAGTATGATCTAGTTGTGAGTTTTGCTTTATGATCATTCTATGTAATCTAGTTTGTGGGCTATATATAATAAAGATTAGTGTTGAGTCAAGGGCTTGATTACCTTGCTATGATCTTGAGGGAATAAAATAGAAGAGAATAAATAGAAAGAAATAAAGAGATCATATGGATCTTATGGAGAGTAATGATCTCACATATAAAGAGTATGATGAATAAAAGTTGTTGAGAGTTGACAAACATAGTTTTGGTCATCGTTGATATTAATAGGAAGTAATAAAGAAAGAGAGGTTTTCACATATAAATATACTATCTTGGACATCTTTTATGATTGTGAGCACTCATTAAAATATGACATGCTAAAGAGTTGACGTTGGACAAGGAAGACAACGTAATGGGTTATGTTTTCTTTCATCTGAGATAAATTATATTGTCATGGATCATCCAACATGTTGAGCTTGCCTTTCCCTCTCATGCTAGCCAAGTTCTTTGCACCAAGTAGAAATACTACTTATGCTTCCAAATATCCCTAAACCAAGTTTTTCCATGAGAGTCCACCATACCTACCTATGGATTGAGTAAGATCCTTCAAGTAAGTTGTCATCGATGCAAGCAATAAAAATTGATCTCTAAATATGTATGACTTATTAGTGTGGAGAAAATAAGCTTTATATGATCTTGTGATATGGAAGCAATAAAAGCGACGGACTACATAATAAAGGTCCATATCACAAGTGGCAATATAAAGTGACGTTCTTTTGCATTAAGATTTTGTGCATCCAACCATAAAAGCGCATGACAACCTCTGCTTCCCTCTGCGAAGGGCCTATCTTTTACTTTTATCTTCTACCTTACATAAGAGTCATGGTGATCTTCACCTTTACTTTTTACATTTTATCCTTTGGCAAGCACAATGTGTTGGAAAGATCCATATACATATGGCTAATTGGATGTGAGTCTGCATGAGCTATTATTGTTGACATTACCCTTGAGGTAAAACGTTGGGAGGCAAAACTATAAGCCCCTATCTTTCTATGTGTCCGATTAAAACTCCATACCCATAATTATTGCGTGAGTGTTAGCAATTGTGAAACACTAAATGATAGTTGAGTATGTGGACTTGCTGAAAAGCTCTTATATTGACTATTTCCTATGTTATGATAAATTGCAATTGCATCAATGACTGAGATTTAGAGTTTGTTGGTTCTCAATGAAGTTTATGATTCATATTTGAAATTGTGATTGAGTTGTTACTTTAGGATAAGAGATTATATGACTATATATATATAAACACTATTCTGATCACGGGATCAGAATAATATTCTGATCACAACATGAACTTCCCGAGTAACGCGCCTGACCTTCGCCGAGTACTAGGTTGAACTTCAGATAAAAGGTGTCAACACGGGGCTTGCGATATACCCTTGGAAAGCTATGGACACCAGTATCATGACCCAAGTTAAATTTTTGGCAAAATGTAAGTGGTTTAAGAGAAGTTTTGAAAACCATTTTTTCCTCATACAAAAAACATGAATCGTATTTTCAATCGTATTTTTAAACCGTTTATAGGAATGAGGCAAATAATATGGCGTTGGAAAGCTGCTGAAAAACCGCTCCTTCCACATGTTGAAAGTTTTCTGTAATTCCCTATGGATAAAGAGTAATTTGGAAAATCGTAGAATTTCGCAAATGAAACATCCGAGTTCGTATTTGCGATGCCATATGTAACGGCTAATCCAATTGAGGCGAATAATATGGCGTTGGAAAGCTTATGAAAATGCGCAACTTTTTCATGTTAAAAGTTGTTTCTAATTTTGAACGGTTTAAAAGTAGTTTAGAAAATGGTCCAAGTTCCACCGAGTTCGTATTTTCGAGCTAATTTTTTAACCATATGTCCAAATGCAGCAAATAATATGGCGTTGGAAAGCTTGAAGAAATGTGAAACTTTTTTGTATATATTGTTTCTCCTAATTTATTACGGTTTTATGTTAGGTTTGAAAATGGCTAAAACTGTATTTTTGTCGTGATTTCTACAAACTTTACCGTAATGGGGCAAATAATATACCGCTGAAAAGCTACAGAAAATTCGAAACTTTTTCATGTTGATGGTTTTCTGTGATTCCTTGCCGTTTCCAAGTAATTTCAAAAATGGCGATATCGTTCGTTCTGCCTTTATCGCGAAACAGATTCTTCGAAAATGCACCGCGTGAAGAACCTGAACTTTTGGGCATGTCTACTTGAACTTCACTCTGTTTTTCACGTGCTTTTTTTGCCCATAGCTCTCCATCCACTGCTCGTAGCTCTCCATCCACTCACCGTAATTGAGCAAGTGATATATCGATGGAAAGCTGCTGTGAACACGCAACTTTCTCGTGTTGATCTTTTTTCATACTCGCGGCAATTTTAAAGGGTTTTCATCTGAAATTCATCCACTCTAGTAGTTGAACTTCCTGTTGTTTTCAGTTGAACTTCTGTGACGTATTTCCGTTTGTAATTTTCTCATCCATTCGTCATTGTTACACAAATGATATTCCTTTTGTACAAATCTCTCTCACAATAATTTTTTAACTTTCTCCAACAAAGGACATGAATTTATAACAACAAAACTTTTAGCCTTTTTGCTTTTTTATTCTCTTTTTAATACAAAATTCACACCGTGTAGTACATGAACTTCTCGCAGCTATCAATGTGAATTCTCTGGGTTACGTGAAAATATTTGAGTTTTTTAATGAATTTTTAATCTGATTTTTCTTAATCCTTTTTTATGATTTTTGAATTGCTCCATTTTTAATAGTTGAACTTCTTGTTATTTTATTTTTGAACTTCTTGTTTCCATTCTCTAATAACGAGGAAAATCATCAAACTTCTCTATCTATTTAATATGGACTTCCTGGTTTATTTTCTTAATCTTTTTTATGAAATTTTGAAGCACTCTATTTTTAAAATTTGAACTTCTTGTTATTTTATTTTTAAACTTCTTGTTTCCATTCTTTAATAATGAGGAAAATCATCGAACTTCTCCATCTATTTAATATGGACTTCTTGGTTTATTTCTTAATCTTTTTATGAAATTTTGAACGCTTTATTTTTAAAAGTTGAACTTCTTGTTATTTTATTTGTGAACTTCTTGTTTCCATTCTTTAATAACGAGGAAAATCTGAGTTTTCTATAATCATCGAACTTCTCCATCTTTTTAATATGGACTTCTTGGTTTATTTCTTAATCTTTTTAATATGAACTTCTTCTTTCTTTTCTTAAACTTTCAGAGTCAACATTTTCTAGGAGAGGTTTTGTTTTCTTCTTTTGTTTTTCATGTCGTGTATGTTTTGTGTTATTTTTCTCCTTTTTGGACTTTTTTGTTCTAGTATTTGTACATACTTGGGTTTCTTTGTTTTGTAGTTTTTGAATTGAAACCAACATATTGAAAACACTAGTTTTTTGCACCCATACATATTATTGAACTTCAGGAAATAATACAGAACAAGAAGTTTACAACTTGATGTTTTAGACCAATGTTTTTTTTGTTAGAACATGACATTCTTTCCCTTGGAACATGTTGTACAATGTTTGAACATGACATTTTCGCTTTTTTTACTCTAGATTACTATTTTTTGTGTTGAATTTCATGGGTTTTTATATTTTAACTTGGAAGGATACCAACTAAGATATTTCTAATAGCTTTCACAAACTTGTAGTTTTGGACGAATGCCCCCGATTTTTTGGAACTCCTCTGTCTTTTTTCCCTATATTTTCAGCGACAGTACTACATGAACTTCATCAACTTTTTTATCAAGTAATAAAAACTGCAGAACAAATTCAGAGGAGTGCAATTTTTGTTCCACGACTTTCCCATGATTTCAATCATTAACTTGAACCCCCTCCAGGGTCTCTTTTTGCGTGAACCTTCTAGATAATGATCTACTTGAAACAACACTTGTGGGAATAAGCCCACTTAAATCAGAATCCAACGAACAATATCTACCTTAATTTATCTTTTTCTCATCATTTAGTACGACTCCGCATATGGTATCATAGCTTTTGTCTCACGGACATTTAGCACAAGCACCTGATGTTCTAGTACAAGCAACGGCCAATTGAAAATCAATGATTTTTTTCAGCAAATAGCAACACTACAGAAGAACCTGGACGAATTTTCATGAGCACCAGCTCTAAAAATGGGCTCCCAAAAACACACACAGACGTTCGGTTGCACTATCTGCAGCCATCCAAGTACAACCACAACGGCAGCTGTTGAGCAGACCAAGTGCAGTAGCAGCTCGCTTCTCGTACCCAATCACCAGGTCCATGCCTTCATCTTGTCCATAGCCCACAACACATCGAGTCTGATAGGAGCAGGGCGAGGAAACAACAAAGTGTTGTTGCAGCTTAGCAGGATCTAGAGATGGCGAGAACCACACAGTTAGCACACACACATTGAACTCTAGAAGCTGGCTAGGATGAACTTCATAGAGAGCAGGCACACACACAGCAGGCATGGTGGCAGTGGCGCAGGGGGTCGAGTCGCGTGCGTACCTTGGCGAACCCCTCGCTGGTGCCGGTCTGCGTGCCAAAGAAGAGGGCTACCTGCTGGCGGCCATCATCATGGTCGGGCTCCTGCATCTCCTTGGAGACGAGGGCCATGGCCATGGTGGACTTGTGGGCCAGGTGCGCTGCGCCGGAGGAGGACGAGCGATGGAAGAGGAGCGGGACGCCGCAGCTGATGAGTACAGCGAGGGAGGCGGTGAAGTAGGCTGGCGAAGGTCGCCGGAGCAGGTTACCAGCAGGGAGAGGTCCACGATGAGGTGGCAGGGAAGTTCACCTCCGTGCAATGGGCGCTGCACCACTGGGCGATGTAGGATTGGCACGGCCATCGCGGCGGCCGGATCCCGCGGTGAGGCGGCGCAGCGGCCGGATCTGAGGCTGGTGGCGGCATGGCGACCAGATGCGGGGGATGGTGGAGGCGCAGCGGACGGATCCGAGGGAGCGTGGGAGGCGCGTCGGGGTCGGGAGGCAAGGACGGGGCCGGGGTGGCCGGCGGCGGGAGGCGCAACGGAGCCAGGGCAGCGGCGGTTGTGGCAGGGAGGTGAGAGGTCCACGACGCTGGATCGGGGATATTGGGGATCGGGAGGAGGTGGTGGGCGCAGGCGTGGCCCTTTTTTTTCCTCTGTGAGTTCGGGAATTCGGGAGGACC
>NC_041392.1:651361180-651392523 GCF_002162155.2 Triticum dicoccoides
ATATATGTTGTTGTTCCAAGAATGATCATGATGCCCTCATGGACGTATTTTATTTTTATCGACACCTCTATCTCTAAACATGTGGACATATTTTTCGATTCTGGCTTTCGCTTGAGGACAAGTGAGGTCTAAGCTTGGGGGAGTTGATACGTCCATTTTGCATCATACTTTTATATCGATATTTATTGCATTATGGGTTGTTATTACACATTTTGTCACAATACTTATGCCTATTCTCTCTTATTCTACAAGGTTTACATGAAGAGGGAGAATGCCGGCAGCTGGGATTCTGGGCTAGAAAAGGAGCAAATATTAGAGACCTATTCTGCACAGCTCCAAAAGTCCTGAAACTTCACGGAAGTTATTTCTAGAATATATAAAAAATATTGGGTGAAATAAGTTCCAGAGGGGCCCACACCCTGGCCACGAGGGTGGGGGCACGCCCTACCCCCTGGGCACGCCCCCCTGCCTCATGGGCTCCCTGGTGGCCCTCCGATGCCCATCTTCTGCTATATGAGGTCTTTCTTCCAAGGAAAAATCATAAGCAACCTTTCGGGAAGAAACTTCGCCGCCACGAGGCGGAACCAATCTAGGGCTCCGACAGAGCTGTTCTTCCGGGGAAACTTCCCTCCGGGAGGGGGAAATCATCACCATCGTCATCACCAACGATCCTCTCATTGGGAGGGGGTCAATATCCATCAACATCTTCACCAGCACCATCTCATCTCAAACCCTAGTTCATCTCTTGTATCCAATCTTTGTATCCAAACCTCAGATTGGTACATGTGGGTTGCTAGTAGTGTTGATTACTCCTTGTAGTTGATGCTAGTTGGTTTACTTGGTGGAAGATCATATGTTCAGATCCATTATGCATATTAATACCCCTCTGATTATGAACATGAATATGTTTTGTGAGTAGTTACGTTTGTTCCTGAGGACATGGGAGAAGTCTTGCTATAAGTAGTCATGTGAATTTGGTATTCGTTCGATATTTGGATGAGATGTATGTTGTCATCCCTCTAGTGGTGTCATGTGAACGTCGACTACATGACACTTCACCATTGTTTGGGCCTCGAGGGAGGCATTGGGAAGTAATAAGTAGATGATGGGTTGCTAGAGTGACAGAAGCTTATACCCTAGTTTATGTGTTGCTTCGTAAGGGGCTGATTTGGATCCATATGTTTCATGCTATGGTTAGGTTTACCTTAATACTTCTGTTGTAGTTGCGGATGCTTGCAATAGGGGTTAATCATAAGTGGGATGCTTGTCCAAGTAAGGACAGTACCCAAGCACCGGTCCACCCACATATCAAATTATCAAAGTACCGAACGCGAATCATATGAACGTGATGTAAACTAGCTTGATGATAATTCCCATGTGTCCTCGGGAGCGCTTTCCTTCATATAAGAGTTTGTCTAGGTTTGTCCTTTGCTACAAAAAGGATTGGGCCATCTTGCGGCACCTTATTTACTTTTATTACTTGCTACTCGTTACAAACTACCTTATTACAAAACTATCTGTTACCGATAATTTTAGTGCTTGTAGAGAATACCTTACTGAAAACTGCTTATCATTTCCTTCTGCTCCTTGTTGGGTTCAACACTCTTACTTATCGAAAGGACTACGATAGATCCCCTATACTTGTGGGTCATCAGAGACTCAGAGTCATCCAGATCGGTGTCAAAGCTTGCATCGACATAACTCTTTACGACGAACTCTTTATCACCTCCATAACCGAGAAATATTTCCTTAGTCCTGTAAGGATAATTTTGACCGTTGTCCAGTGATCTACTCCTAGATCACTATTGTACTCCCTTGCCAAACTCATGGCAAGGTATACAATAGGTCTGGTACATAGCATGGCATACTTTATATAACCTATGGTGAGGCATAGGGAATGACCTTCATTCTCTCTCTATCTTCTGCCGTGGTCGGGCTTTGAGTCTTACTCAACTTCACACCTTGCAACACAGGCAAGAACCCTTTCTTTGACTGATCCATTTTCAAACTTCTTCAAAATCTTGTCAAGGTATGTGCTTTGTGAAAGTCCTATAGATCTTGATGCCCAATATGTAAGTAGCTTCACCGAGGTCTTTCATTGAAAAAATTCTTATTCAAGCATCCTTTTATGCTATCCAAAAATTCTATATCATTTCCAATCAACAATATGTCATCCACATATAATATCAGAAATGCTACAGAGCTCCCACTCACTTTCTTGTAAATACATGCTTTACCATTAGTCTGTATAAAACCATATTCTTTGATCACCTTATCAAAGTGTATATTCCAACTCTGAGATGCTTGCACCAGTCCATACATGGATCGCTGGAGTTTGCACACTTTGTTAGCACCTTTAGGATCGACAAAACCTTCTGGTTGCATCATATACAACTCTTCTTTAAGAAATCCATTAAGGAATGCAGTTTTGACATCCATTTGCCAGATTTCATAAAATGTGGCAAATGCTAACATGATTCGGACAGACTTACGCATCACTACGAGTGAGAAAATCTCATCATAGTCAACACCTTGAACTTGTCGAAAACCTTTTGCGACAAGTTGAGCTTTGTAGATAGTAACACTACCATCAGCGTTCGTCTTCCTCTTGAAGATCCATTTATTCTCAATGGCTTGCCGATCATTGGGCAAGTCCACCAAAGTCTACACTCTGTTCTCATACATGGATCATATCTTAGATTTCATGGCCTCAAGCCATTTATCGGAATCTGGGCTCATCGTCGCTTCCTCATAGTTAGTAGGTTCGTCATGGTCTAGTAACATGACTTCTAGAATAGGAATACTGTACCACTCTGGTGCAGAACATGCTTTGGTTGACCTACGAGGTTCGGTAGTAACTTGATCTGAAGTTTTATGATCATTATCATTAGCTTACTCTCTTGTTGGCGTAGGCATCACGGGAACGGTTTTCTGTGATGAGTTACTTTCCAATTCGAGAGAAGGTACAATTACCTCATCAAGTTCTACTTTCCTCCCACTCACTTCTTTCAAGAGAAACTCCTCTAGAAAGGATCCATTCTTGGCAACAAAGATATTGCCTTCGGATCTGTGATAGAAGGTGTACCCAATAGTTTCTTTTGGGTATCCTATGAAGACGCATTTCTCCGATTTGGGTTTGAGCTTATCAGGTTGAAGCTTTTTCACATAAGCATTGCAACCCCAAACTTTAAGAAACGACGGCTTAGGTTTCTTGCTAAACCATAGTTCATACGGTGTCGTCTCAATGGATTATATGGTTCCCTATTTAACGTGAATGTAGCTATCTCTAATACATAATCCCAAAATGATAGTGGTAAGTCGGTAAGAGATATCATAGAACGCACCATATCTAATAAAGTACGATTATGACGTTCGGACACACCATTACGTTGTGGTGTTCCAGGTGGCGTGAGTTGTGAAACTATTCCACATTGTTTTAAATGAAGGCCAAACTCGTAACTCAAATATTTGCCTCCAGGATAAGATTGTAGAAACTTTATTTTCTTGTTACGATGATTCTCCATTTCACTCTGAAATTCTTTGAACTTTTCAAATGTTTCAGACTTGTGTTTCATAAAGTATAAATACCCATATCTGCTCAAATCATCTGTGAAAGTCAGAAAACAACGATACCCGCCACGAGCCTCAACACTCATCGGACCGCATAAATCAGTATGTATTATTTCCAATAAGTTAGTTGCTCGCTCCATTGTTCCGGAGAAAAGAGTCTTAGTCATCTTGCCCATGAGGCATGGTTCACAAGCATCAAATGATTCATAATCAAGTGTTTCCAAAAGTCCATCCGCATGGAGTTTCTTCATGCACTTTACACCACTATGACCTAAACAGCAGTGCCACAAATATGTTGCACTATCATTACCAACTTTGCATCTTTTGGCATCAATATTATGAATATGCGTATCACCACGATCGAGATTCAAGAAACCATTCACATTGGGTGTATGATCATAGAAGGTTTTATTCATATAAACAGAACAACAATTATTCTCTGACTTAAATGAATGATCGTATTGCAATAAACATGATCTAATCATATTAATGCTCAACGCAAACACCAAATAACATTTATTTAGGTTCAATTATAATCCCGAAGGTAGAGGGAGTGTGAGATGGTGATCGTATCAACCTTGGAATTACTTCCAACACACATCGTCACCTCGTCCTTAACTAGTCTCTATTTTTTTTGCAACTCCTGTTTCAAGTTACTACTCTTAGCAACTGAACTAGTATCAAATACCGAGGGGTTGCTATAAATACTAGGAAAGTACACATCAATAACATGTATATCAAATATACCTTTGTTCACTTTTCCATCCTTCTTATCCTCCAAGTATCTAGGGCAGTTCCACTTCCAGTGACCATTTCCTTTGCAGTAGAAGCACTCAGTTTCAGGCTTGGGTCTAGCTTTGGGCTTCTTCATGGGAGTGGCAACTTTCTTTCCATTCTTTTTGAAATTTCCCTTTCTTTCCCTTGCACCTTTTCTTGAAACCAGTGGTCTTGTTAACCATCAACACTTGATGCTATTTCTTGATTTCTACCTTCACTGATTTCAGCATCGCGAAGAGCTAGGGAATCGTTTTCATCATCCCTTGCATATTATAGTTCATAACGAAGTTCTAGTAACTTGGTGATAGTGACTAGAGAACTTTGTAAATCACTATCTTATCTGGAAGATTAACTCCCACTTGATTCAAGCGATTGTAGTATCCAGACATTCTGAGCACATGTTCACTAGCTAAGCTATTCTCTTCCATCTTGTAGGCAAAGTACTTGTCAGAGGTATCATACATCTTAACATGAGCATGAGTCTGAAATATCATTTTCAGCTTCTTGGAACATCTCATATGCTCCATGGCGTTCAAAACATTTTTGAAGTCCCGGTTCTAATCCATAAAGCAAGTTGCACTAAACTATCAAGTAGTCATCATACCGAGCTTGTAAAACATTCATAACGTCTGCATCTGCTCCTGCAACAGGTTCATCACCTAGTGGTGCATCAAGGATGTAATTCTTCTGTGTAGCAATGAGGATAATCCTCAGATCATAGACCCAGTCCGCATCATTGCTACTATCATCTTTCAACTTAGTTTGCTCTAGGAACATATCAAAAATAAAACAGGGGAGCTATATGCAAGATATTGATCTACAACATAGATATGCAAATACTATCAGGACCAAGTTCATGATAAATTAAAGTTCAATTAATCATATTACTTAAGAACTCCCACTTATATTGACATCCCTCTAGTCATCTAAATGATCACGTGATCCATATCAAGTAAACCATGTCTGATCATCACGTGAGATGGAGTAGCTTTCAATGGTGAACATCTCTATGTTGATCATATCTACTATATGATTCACGTTCGACCTTTCGGTCTCAGTGTTCCGAGGCCATGTCTGTACATGCTAGGCTCGTCAAGTTTAACCCGAGTATTCCGCATGTGCTAAACTGTCTTGCACCCGTTGTATGTGAACGTAGAGCCTATCACCTCCGATCATCACGTGGTGTCTCAGCACGATGAACTGTCGCAATGGTGCATATTCAGGGAGAACACTTATACCTTGAAATTTTAGTAAGGGGTCGTCTTATAATGCTACCGCTGTACTAAGTACAATAAGATGCATAAAAGATAAACATCACATGCAATCAAAATATGTGACATGATATGGCCATCATCATCTTGTGCCTTTGATCTCCATCTCCAAAGCATCGTCATGATCTCCATCATCACCGACTCGACACCTTCATCTCCATCATAGTGTCGTGGTCGTCTCACCAACTATTGCTTCTACAACTATCGCATGGCGTTTGCATTTCATACAATAAACTGACAACCATAAGGCTCCTGCCAGTTGCCGATAACTCTTACAAAACATGATCATCTCATACAACAATCTATATAAAATCATGTTTTGACCATATCACATCACAACATGCCCTGCAAAAACAAGTTAGACTTCCGCTACTTTTTTTTTGCAAGTTTTACATGGCTGCTATGGGCTTCTAGTAAGAACCATTCTTACCTACGCATGAAAGCCACAACGGTGATTTATCAAGTTTGCTGTTTTAACCTTCAACAAGGACCATCCGCAGTCAAATTCGATTCAACTAAAGTTGGAGAAACAAACACCCACCAGCCACCTTTATGCAAAACTAGTTGCATGTCTATCGGTGGAACCGGTCTCATTAACGTGGTCTTGTAAGGTTGGTCCGGACCGCTTCATCCAACAATGCCTCCAAATCAAAATAAGACATTGGTGGTAAGCAGTATGACGATCACCGCCCACAACTCTTTGTGTTCTACTCGTGCATATCATATACGCATAGACCTGGCTCGGATGCCACTGTTGGGGAACATAGCATGCAATTTCAAAAAAAAATCCTACGATCATGCAATATCTATCTAGGAGATGCATATCAACGAGAGGGGGGGAGTGTGTCCATGTACCCTCGTAGACCGAAAGCGGAAGCGTTAGGTTAACACGATTGATGTAGTCGAATGTCTTCACGATCCAACCGATCCAAGTACCGAACGTACGGCACCTCCGAGTTCAGCACACGTTCAGCTCGATGACGTCCCTCAAACTCTTGATCCAGCAGAGGGTCGAGGAAGAGTTCCGTCAGCCCAACGGCATGGTGACGGTGATGGTGATGTGATCCGCGCAGGGCTTTGCCTAAGCACTACGACGCTATGACCGGAAGAGTAAATTGTGGAGGGGGGCACCGCACATGGTTAAGAGAACAATTGATGTGCCTTTGGGGTGCCCCCCGCCCCCGTATATAAAGGAGGGGAGGAGGAGGAGGTGGCCGGCCCTAGGGGTGGCGCGCCATGGGGAGAGTCCTACTAGGACTCCACTCCTAGTAGGATTCGCCCCCTTCTTTCCAACAAAGAGGGGAAAGGGGAGAGAGGAGAGAGGGAGAAGCAAAGGGGGGGCCGTGCACCCATCCCTTGTCCAATTCAGATTGGGCAAGGGGGGGGGGGCGTGCGCCACCTCTTGTGGCCTGCCTCCCTCTCTCCACTATGGCCCATGAGGCCCATTCACTTTCTCGGGGGGGTCCCGTAACCTCCCGGTACTCCGAAAAATCCCCGAACCTCTTCGGAACCATTCCGGTGTCCGTAAATAACCTTCCAATATATCAATATTTACCTCTCGGCCATTTAGAAACTCCTCGTCATGTCTGTGATCTCATCCGGGACTCTGAACAAACTTCGGTCACCAAAACACACAACTCATAATACAAATCGTCATCGAACATTAAGCGTGAGGACCCTACGGGTTCGAGAACTATGTAGACATGACCGTGACACATCTCCGGTCAATAACCAATAGCGGAACCTGGATGCTCATATTGGTTCCTACATATTCTACGAAGATCTTTATTGGTCAAACCGCATAACAATATACGTCATTCCCTTTGTCATTGGTATGGTACTTGCCCGAGATTCGATCGTCGGTATCATCATACCTAGTTCAATCTCGTGACCGGCAAGTCTCTTTACTCGTTCCATAATGCATCATCCTGTAACTAACTCATTAGTCACATTGCTTGCAAGGCTTATAGTGTTGTGCCTTACCGAGAGAGCCCGGAGATATCTCTCTGATACACGAAGTGACAAATCCTAATCTTCATCTATGCCAACCCAATAAACACCTTCAGAGACACCTATAGAGAATCTTTATAATCACCCAGTTACGTTGTGACGTTTGATAGCACACAAGGTGTTCCTCCGGTATTCGGGAGCTACATAATCTCATAGTCAGAGGAATATGTATAAGTCATGAAGAAAGCAATAGTAATAAAACTAAACGATCATAATTCTAAGCTAACGGATGGGTCTTGTCCATCACATCATTCTCCTAATGATGTGATCCCGTTCATCAAATGACACCACATGTCTATGGTTAGGAAACTTAACCATCTTTGATTAATGAGCTAGTCTAGTAGAGGTTTACTAGGGACACGGTGCTTTGTCTATGTATCTACACATGTATCAAGTTTCTGGTTAATACAATTCTAGCATGAATAATAAACATTTATCATGATATAAGGAAATATAAAATAACAACTTTATTATTTCCTCTAGGGAATATTTCCTTCACGGAGACCGTGTAGAAGTGCCTCGTATTCGGCTGCGTTATTGGAGTCCGTATACATGATTTGCAACACGTAGCAGACTGTGGCCCCCATAGGGGATGTCAGGATGATACCAGACCCCAGTCCGGCTAGCATTTTAGAGCCGTCGAAGTACATGATCCAGTTGGAGTATGAACTGTACTCCTTAGGGAGCTTGGCTTCCGTCCACTCAGTGACGAAGTCGGCTAGCACCTGAGATTTAATAGCTCGGCGGGGCTTGTATGTTATCTCAAATGGTAAGAGCTCAACGGCCCATTTGGCTATGCGGCCGGTGGCATCCCTGTTGTTTATAATGTCGTTGAGTGGCACTTCGGATGCTACCGTGATCGGACACTCTTGAAAATAATGCCGGAGTTTTTGGGATGCCATGAAGACCGCGTAAGCTATCTTTTGGTAATGAAGGTATCGGGATTATCATGGTGTAAGGACCGCCGATATGTAGTACACCGGTTTCTGGATGGGGAATTTATGTCCCTCTTCCCCTCGTTCGACGACGAGTATACCTGGTGAGTTGCGGATATATAAAGCAACATAGGCTTGCCGACACTTGGGGCGGCTAGGATCGGGTTGCCTGCTAATAAGGTTTTTATTTCTTCCAATCCGGCTATAGCCGCATTCGTCCACTCGAAGTTGTCGGTGCATCTGAGCAGTCTATAAAGCGGTAATGCTTTTTCTCCTAGTCTGGAGATGAAGCGGATCAAAGCTTCCATGCACCCTACTACTTTTTGGACCTATTTTAGGTATATTGGTGTAGCCAATTGCGACAAGGCTTGGATTTTGGCTGGGTTTTGCTTCAATTCCTCCGTGGGAGACGACGAACCCTAATAGCCACTACTAGAAAAAAGGTTGTTAGTGGCGCACCAGTTTTTGCTATTAATGGCACACTATAGGTGCGCCACTAGTAATAAATAGTAATGGCGCACCTGTGGTGTGCCATTAGTATCCCATATAATAGTGGCGCACCACATAGTGCGCTATTACTATGTCCAACAGTGCGCCATTACTATGCCTCCTAGGGGCCATATTTACCTTCACGTATGCCCCCAAGTGCGCCATTATTATGCCCCACAATGCGCCACTGGTATTTAGCCTTGGTGCGCCACTAATGCTCAATATGGTGCGCCACTACTGGGGGCCATATTTGTCTTCACCTATGCCCCAAGTGCGCCATTACTATGCCCGATAATGCGCCACTGGTATTTATCTTGGTGCGCCACTAATTCTCAATATGGTGCACCACTACTATGAATATTAGGAATTATTATTTTTTGCTTTTCTGGTATTTACACAGGTTACAAAATACATGACAGCACAGAATATAAACATCACACAATAGAATTCATCATATTAGTCTCCAAATTCGAAATAGCGAACAAAGTTCAAACATTAGCCAAGTTTAGGTCTCGAGACATTAGCAAAGCTCATCATATTAGCCGAGTTTGTCATCACATTACAAAGTCGATATCGATCATCTAGACTACCATCACATAGAAGAGAGTTGCGGTCATGATGAGCATCACATAGAAACTGGTCTTCATCCGGTTCCTCCTCCGCTCCCTCCTCTCTCCAGCTATATAGCGTGCGTATCTAGCTTCCGCCTCCACCCTAGTGGTGTACCCTAACTGTTACCGCTGAAACGGTGAACCTGTCTCCGACACTCCACCCAGTCGTCGTAGACTCCGGGAACCTTACCCTTGTACACGACATACGACGATATCTCTATGCACTAGACAAACAAAACGTTAGTAGCAATTCACAGATAATATATAAGCAATATATAAGTATGCAACAAAAGGATCGGAAGAGAAAAGCAACACATTAATAGCACGATTCATGGTCCTACTAATAAATAGCATCGATTACATATAAGTTGAACGACTGTCCAAACTAAAGATACATACAAGTTCATTAAAGTTTAATTACAACATGAGCTAATCGATATTTCAGAACTACATAGCATCAATACTTTTGACTCGACTCAGGGATCGGAGCGTTGATGAAGCCGACGTCTTTCGTGATGGTCATGAAATCGCGATCGTTGTCAGCCTGCATTTGTAGCGTTGTTTCTATTTCACTATTGAACGGTTGATATTTGAGGTAGAACTGCCCCGAGGTACGAAGGACATCTTGATAGATGATTACCGCAAACTCCGACTGGATGCGAAAGAATTCTTGTCTGATGTCCTCGTCCTGGATTGCTGACAAGCATGCGGCCCAATCTTTGAGATTATTTGGTAGCAGAAGGTGATTATGGTCCCGTACGATCGCTCGCATGTGATGGAGGGCGTAGTAGGCATCCTTCTGACTGCCAGGTGGCTGCTTGACGCAGGGGAACGTCGTTACATGGGTGAACACGTTCTTGTCGTACCTACAAATTGGCCTCCTGAAGGTGCCTCCAGATTTGGCATAGCCGGGGAGAGCATCATCAAGAACTTTCTTCATATTTGTGTAGTCTTTCTTCGACTGATGGTCCGAGTCGAAATACGTGGCCATGGAATATTTCAGGCTTAAGAAGCTGAGTTTGCAATGTGTGTCACTGCACAAAACACAGAATGTTAGAAAAAAAGAACGATCAAAATGTAAGAAATCATATGTTACGGGGCGGTGAGGGGATGACTTACTCGGAAAAGTAAGGCACGAGGAAGTTATCCTTATCTGGGTTCGCCAGAATGATGCATTCGAGGTATGAACTCGCGACTTGTCGGTCCCTAGCGCTGCCCAAGATCTTGGCACGCATGTAGAAGGGGTCGACTATCACGATGTCTGGGGTCTTGTCTCTAATGATCTGCATCTCCATACTGAGCGAAAATAGCCGAATGAAGGTGTAGTGCAGCAGATGAAGGTTAAACATAGCGAAGATGTCATCAAACCGCAGGACGATCATACGCCCGATGGTGCTATCGACAAAGCCCTTGACCTCTGGCACCTTGGCCACAAAAACGGGGTATGCCACAACATTCTCGGAGATACGCCGCTTCTCCATAGAAAGAACACTGTCATGCAGACTCCGCATAGCACCGATTGCAGCATTGAGCGAATTAATCGGTAGCATTGGCCTACCCGCCACATGCACCCTCCTCGAGATATCCTTAGGTACTGGTGGCCCGTCCTGAGCACGGATCATACTCGGTGCCGGCTGGCTCGCACCCTTGTTATTTTTTCTTTTCCGTCCCTTCTGCTTCTTCTGCTGTAATGGGATCGAGTTCTGCTCAGAGACCACCTTCTTGAGTGTGTTTGGGCCGATAATATTTCGCACCTCGACTATTTGAGTCTCGGTGAAGGCGGCGGCTGGAGGCATCTCCTGAGAACTGAACGCCAGACGACGCCTGTTGCAATTGGGTTTCTCCGCGGTACCAGCTAGATCGCGATCGTTTTTTGCAGGGTTGGATTCTTGAGAAGGAGGCCCCAAGAATTTGTCACCGTACCCATGTTCGTTGAAGTACTTATCGACGTTGGTAAATGTACCGTCGTCACCGTCCAGATCCTGTGTCATATGCATGTCCGGATCAGCTGACGGCGGTAGCTTTGCGGCAGTCTCGCCATGGCTTGGCGCCGGCACGACTGGCGGTGTTGTCTGTGGGGTGGTGTCCCCCGCCCCTAAACGAATCTGGCTCTTCGGCCAAAGCATGGACCAGCCTAAGCAGGCGCTGACGGTCATCACATCATCTTCGTCGGCCCCAGGGGGTCGATACGGAGGTAACAAGTCGTCGCAGCCCCGCAGCACCCGAACCAGTTGAACCCTATACACGGTGGGTGGCATCAGTTTACCGTGGAACACGGGGTTGCCCGGTTCAATGATTCTGTCCTTGGTGACATCGATCAACTCGCCGTCCACGAATTGCAAGAGAGTGCATGGAAGGTTGGCGGCGCCCTGCGAAAACATGTAGGGCGTCAGAGATGCCCAGTCAAAGGCAAGGAGATGAAGTCATTGTCCGAGGCTGAGTTACCGTGATGGCGTCGAGCTTGGCTAATGTCGAGGCACCACCAACGGCGGGCACGCAAGTGACGGAGGGGCCGCTTGCTGCCGAGGTGCCGGCCGGCGTATTCTTCCCACACCCGGGTGCATTAAGCTACAATGTCGATGCCGCCGCCAGAGACACCAATGCCGCCTCCGCCAGAGACACCAATGGCGCCGGCGCGTTGTGCGAGTTGCTGCCCGTGAAGCTGGGAATCGGGGCGGCCCCTATTGGCCGCCCGCAATCCACCCCCGCAGCCCCTCAAGCAAGGTAGGCATAATGGCGGTGATCGTCGCTCCCATTTGGTCTCGCACTTGATCTTCGACTATCTCCGGAATCCGCGCCACTTGTGCCTTGAGTTCTTGAACCTTGCGCTCCTGGCTTTCCGAGCTGGTCTTTCTCTCCTTTCGCCTAGCAGTATAGTATTCCGACCATTTCGTGGACAAGCCTTTGCCGGCCACACGACCAGCTGACGACGGCTTACTGAACTTATCCTTGTGTTTCATTACATTCAACGCCCTATTTAAAGTGGTGTCCCAAGGGCCAGACGGGGAGCTCTGAGACGACCCCGCGCTACTGCTTGCAGTTTCCTGTGGAAGGAACGTGAACCATTTATAAATTTGGCTTCATTAATTAGAATGCAACCATATGGAGCTAATTACGCGGGGGTGTATTCCTTACCAGAACAAGCTCAAGCGCCTTGGTCTTCAGATCCGTGGTAAGCTCCTTTGTTACCGGGTCCACCTTGTACCGGGCCCTGACATAGTTCCTGGTCTGCTTGTCACAGTATTTATCGAAGAAGGGCGGTAGGCCTTGCTCGGCACGCTCCGCGTCCTCCTTGTCCCATATAGGTTCCGCCACCCTGTAATCGTCGGGACCGAGTTTGTGGACCCCTAAGTTCAAGTCCCACATATCTTTCCCACACTGACTTGATTCCGCGGATGCGTTGCTCTCGCACTTGATCTTGAACTCCAGGTAGTCAGCTTCGCTGATCGAAGGATATGTCTCCTTGATCTTTTCATAACTATCACCACTTAGAATCCTTCTCTTCACCGCGGCTCTCCAAGTAGCCAAGGTCGTGCTCATCTTCGTGAGGGCGGCACTGTTCACTTTATTCCCTAAGAGGCGTGTGTTTGCGAAGTCACCGGGGAACTTGTATCGTTCATGCAGATTCGTGAAGAGGAGGTTGCGCAAATTCCCTCGGCCATGATGCCTTAGGTTCTCGGTGTTGATCGAGACGGTGCTCCGGAGAATGCACCCGAGTTGTCCCGTGTACCCACTGACTAATTCTTTGGGCGCCGTTGGTTTCCCACTAGGGGACACTTGAGTAAATTCCTCCTTGACGGTGCCGAGCACGTTCGGGCGCCGGTCCTTCTGTTGCCTCTTCGGTTGGCTTCCATCTGTGTGTTCACTGCCATCATCAGTTGTGGCATCCCCAGCGGCACCATCAGTGGTGTCATCCCCGACGCCACTAGGGGTTGTGTAGTCGGGATCGGTGTCTTGCATGGCGTCCTCATAGCGGTGAGGTTCTTCCTCCATCTCCTGGGACAACTCCCGGAATTGCTTGCCCGAACCGCCGGCCTCATCGTTGTCGGCCATGTTCGCTCTAAATAGGAAAAAAAAGGCTACTAGAGTTATTGGATGAGATCAGGGTAGTATCTATTCTTCTATCACATATATTTTCACATTACAGGTTATAAACACCCCTTTACCCAAAAGATTGTTCCAAGTGCACTATTGCTATCCTACTAAGTGCACTATTGCAGGTTATATATTTTCTATCCTACTAAGTGCACTATTGCTAATCACACATTCATAATAGCTTTAGCAAGTAGCAGTGGAATAATGCAACAGTGTTGTTGTGTTCTTAAGCTGAATGTGTGTGAGGGCACTACAGTAGTCTCCTTAGGTCTTTCACTGGAATATACTGTATTGATCACTCTAACCTGAAAGCTGAATGGGTGAGTGGGCTTCATGCTAGGTTCCATAAAGTTCCTGCTTTTATTTGACAACTAATTTGGGGTTCGTACTTTTTCTCGCTTAAACCTCCATGAAAACAATGTGCTTGCCACATATTGTGGTATTTCACTAATGGAAGGTGCCATCCTTGCATTTGCATACATGTGTGGTGTACACCTTTGTGGTAGCCGGGCGTTTAAAATAGATTGCACATTGAAAGAAGTCTTTGAAATGGTTGGGTGATCATTAGGCACCCCACTAGTACCTTTAGTTCAAAATTTCTTTCTTCTTTTACTTGAACAACCTCAAGTGCCAAAAGCAAAGGGAAATGCTAGCTGCTTGCTTAGCTGTAAGTTGTGTAAATCATGCATGCCTAGTGTTGAAGTTCATCCAAGTGCTTGCATTTGGTTGAGGATTGCAAGCATCGGTTACTTATTTCTTTAATTTATAACAATTGTCAAAGTTTACAGGTGATTACACATAACAGACAAAGTTGTGATCCTTTACTCCTATTTGACTACAGACAAGCACCAAACTGCCATCATTAGAAACATACATGGTGTTGTAGTAATAACAAATAGACCATATGCACAGATATAAGCAATGCTGAACAATTCTCCCAGGTAAAAGCCATTCATGCTGATTAATTTTTGTTTCGGTTGAGAATCGGGCACCTTCTAGGTCAAGAAAATTGGGCATGACCTTTGCTAATTTTCATGACCTAGGAGTGCCCCATTCTCAACCGAAACGGAAATTAATCAACATTTCAGGAGAAAGGGGTATTTGTCCCTACAAACCACAGTAGCAGGTAGCGGCAGCAACAGCAAAGTAGCGATGACTCAAGCAGCAGGCCGGGAACACAATAACAGTCCATACTTGCATGTATGTAGAACATATTCATAGTCGCCTCTACAGCAATGCGGAGACACAGTCACTACTGGGCAGTAGCAGTAAAGGACATGCTTTTTTCAGAGGGTTAATCACATCATTTACAATAGTAACTAACAATTCAGTAGATCCCACAGGACAGTAACTAACCATGCACTAATAATCGCCTTCAAAACAGTAGATCCCACATAACACAAGACGTAAGCAACATATACTAAAATCTGAGATATATAGAGAAGTCGTGATGCACAATTTCATCTATAACAGAAAATAAGATACGAGTACAATTTGTATGCCAACCATGACTGAAAAATGTTACTAAATGCAAATCCAATCATCCAGCCATGCTGTTCATACCATAGGATGTCTAATTATTTGAAGAACTTGTCCTATTTTGCAACTTAAAATGGTGAGCACCCGAAGATGCACATTACCCAGCAGAAGTCATCGTCGGAAAAATTCTTTTAAATTCGTATTCTAACATGCAACAAATTGACCACATCAAATTGCCCACATTCTATCACTGACTATTTGAGAAATCAGTGTATGTGCAACAAACAACAACAGAAAAACGGTATCAAGGGATGCTTCTGTTTGATGTTAAGCAGAGAATTTGATGAATGGACAAAATTCAACTCCGTCCACCAAACACCTAAATGGGCTAAGTGTGATAGCTGGTTGGTTGATGTGTAGTGTTTGAAGAAACAATCAGCTAGATGTGCCTTATCCTTATCATTAAATTTTGTTTGCACCTCCGTTCTTCTAATACTTTCCAGCTAGATGTGTAGTGTTTGAAGAAGTAGTCCAAAGGTAAGAAATTTACCTTGAATACCCGCCGAGAGGAGCCCGAGGTCACCATTGGCGATGAGGCCGATGACTCGCCGGCGAAGCCCCCTCCTGGACTGCTCCTCCAAGGGGAAGCAAGAAGGGTTGGAGATGGCCGCTGCTCCCTTGCCGACTGTGCCCTAGCGGTCTCTGATCTGAGCCGGAGGAGAGCACCGGAGAGATGAGTCGGGAGAGGAGGCGACAGCGGCGGAAGAGGTGGAGAAGGAAGAGGGGAGAGGAGGGGGAGCTCACCGGGGGAAGGTGGTCTCCGCAGTGGTGGGCGACGAACGGGGGAAGGTGGTCGCCGTGGTGGTGGGCGGCGAACGGGGGAAGGTGGTCGCCGCAGTGGTGGGTGACGAACGGCGATGAACGAGGGAAGGTAGTCGCCGCGGAGGAGCATGGGGGAAGGTGGTCGCTGCGGTGGTGGGAGACGAACGGCGACGGGGGCGATCGGGCACGTGGATCTGGCGAGGGAGGGATAGAGGCCAGAGGGAGAGAGGGGAGCAATTGGGAGTGGATGGGGTTATTTTAGTGGGGGAGGGTTAGCAATGGTGCACCTTTTAGGGGTACGCCATAAAATTTGGTATAGAAATGGCGCACCATTTAGGGGTGCGCTGTAAACACCGTGATAGCAATGGCGCACCTTCTCCCGGTGCGCTATTACTATTTTTTTAGATTTTTAGTTGTATCTAATATTTTTTTAGAAAATGAACATAAATTTTAAAATGTTATGATATAAGTAGTTATTACTAATTTTCAAATACTTGCGTTGCAAAACATTTGTGAATTGGTAAAAAATTTATGAATATGAAAAAATATCATCAAATTTGAAAAAATATTCATGAATTCAAAAAGTGCCCATGAAATTTAAAAATATTCATGGGTTCCAAAAATATCAACAAATTCAATACTTTTTGTGAGTTAGAAAAATGTTCGCATTTTCAAAAAATGTTTGCAAATTTAAGCAGGAAAAGGAACACTAAAATATAAAATACCAGAATAAACATAAATAAAAATTGGTATATTAATGGTGCACCTTCTAGGGGTGCGCCATAAACACCATGATAGCATGGCGCACCTTCTCCTGGTGCACCATTACTAACTTTTTTTTATTTTACCAGAATAAACATAAATAAAAAGAACTAAAATACCAGAAGAAAACACAAAGAAGCCCAAGGTGCCTGTAAATGATGATTTGCAACAAAACAAGAGGGAGAAGAACAAAAATTCCGAATCCAATAAGAAGGTGATCGATACTTCAACTTGGTGATGGAGAAGTTACAAAAGGAAGGTAAGTACAGACAACATTAATCCCCACTGTTTTGAACAAAAGAGGTTACTAGATAGAGGACTAGAACAGAAGAAATGCCATTTTCATATGTCGAAATACAATCGAGAAATGAAGACTACAATTTAAATCATTCTGCAAAGATTTAGAATTAGATGACATGGTTGAAATCAAGTGATACATGTAATAATTTAGTTGCATGTAATAATTGAGCTTGCCACTAACACACACACACACGCGGCCGACACGTCGTGATTCGATCTTAGCTATCTTTTCACAATCTTCTTGCCCTTCTTTTTCTCAAATGGAGTTCTTCTCTTGAACGAACATCCTTTAGGTAGGGTGGTCCTGCTTCTTCTTGTGGTGTATGGTACTTCATCGTCATCGTCATCTTCCATCTTCGGCTCGCCGTACTTGTCGAAGTCTTACTCATTGGCGACTCCATCCATTCCGATGATGTTCCTTTTGCCTCTCCTCACGACAACATGACTGGGCTTTGACAGGTCGGTAATGAAGAAGCATTGGTCCACTTGGGAAGCCAGTACCCATGGCTCATTTTTCATGATGACGTTTGCGCCCGCGGTCTTGGATTTGGCTTCGGGTATAACCATGGTGGTGAAATACCGGTCTTCTTTTAGGACGCTCTTGGCCCATCTGACACGGAACATCAGGATCTTCTCTCCAGCATAGCTCAGCTCCCAGATCTCCTTGATCCTTCCATAGTATCTGTCCTTGTCGATACCGGTGTAGGATTCCATCATTACCCCAGAGTTCTGGTAATTGCTCTTCATGTCCTTTTCCTCGGTGTAGAACGTGTAGCCGTTGATATCATATGCCTCATAGGTCATCAGGTTGTGCTCGGCGCCCTGTGACAAGGCGAATATGAATTTTTTTTCCGCGGAAGAATCCTCGTGTAAAGGGTACGACAGAAGCTTGTCCTTGAACCAACGCGTGAAACATGAGTTGTGCTCTTTGATTATATCTCCGGCCATCCTCTGTTAGCCTCGGTCATTGTACGTCTTCTCAATAAAGGTTTTGTGCTCTACCACCCAAGGATCGACCACGTCTATGTGTTGTAGCGCGACTAGGTTTGCTCTTTCAAAGTTGGTGAGTCGACCCTTGAAGTCGACATGCATTTCGCGGCGACCCTCGCGGTGACCCCATCCAGCGAGCCTGCTGAGGTGCCTGTTGACGGGCAGACCAGCGGGGTTCTCGATGCCTAGATAATTCGTGCAGAAGGAGATGCACTCTTCGGTCAGAAAGCCCTTAGCTATGCTTCCATCTGGACGTGCCCTGTTGCGAACGTATCCTTTGATGACACCATTCATCCTTTTGAACGTCATCATGCTGTGCAGGAACGTCGGTCCAAGTTGGATGATATCCTCCATGATATGGACCAGCAGATGCACCATAACGTGAAGAATGCGGGCGGGAAGTACATCTCAAGCTCGCATAGTATCACCATAATCCCTTCCTGTAGCCTTCTGAGTTTCCTCACGCCAACCGACTTCCGAGAGATGACGTCGAAAAATTTGCATAGGCCAAATAGCGTTTCACGGACGTGTGCCTCCATGATCCCACAGATTGCAACTAGAAGTATCTGCGTCATCAGCACGTGACAGTCGTGAGACTTCATCCCGCTGGACTTCTGCTTTGCTGAGTCCAGGTATCTGCTTATCTTCCCCGCGTAACTGTAAGGAAGTTTTACTCCTACGAGGCAGGTGAAAAACTGCTCGATCTCCTCCTGACTTAGAGTGAAGCATGCGGGAGGGCAGTCATATTCGATCTTCTTGGCCTTTTTGCCTTTGCGACGACTTTCCGTATCCTTTGCCTCATCATCATCATCATCATCATTAGGGCGGTTTGCGTGAAGCTCCTCCCTGATGCCCATTGATTGCAAGTCTTCCCTTGCTTTCGGCCCATCTTTGGTCCTCTCTGGCATGTTGAGCAGGGTACCAAGCAGACTCTCGCACACGTTCTTCGTGATATGCATGACATCAAGGCTGTGAGGCACACGGAGGATCTTCCAGTACGGCAAGTCCCAGAAAACAGACCTCGTTTTCCATACCTTCAGCAGCGGCTCTGGCGCCTTTCGCTTCTTTCTCGGCGGTGGGCACTCTTTCCAATTTTTCAATAGCTCGTCTATTTCCTTGCCGCTCCTCGTACGCGGGCGTCTTCGGGGTTCGGTTTCACCATCGAACAGATCCTTGCGTTTTCTCCATGAGTCATCGTCGCGAAGCCACCTTTGATGTCCCATGACCACGGTTTTCGAAGACTTGGGATATCTATCTAGCTGGGGATACATTGTGTCATCCATGCACCTGACGCATGCACAAAATCCGTGGACCACCTGCCCCGCGACATACCCGTAACCGAGATAGTCGTGCACCGTCGTGAGCAGTGCGGCTCTCATAGGGAAATATTCTTTCTTTGCGGCGTCCTACCTATTGGCTGGCGTTTTCCACAGCGTGTCTAGCTCCTCTTTCAGTAGCCCCCAGATACAGATTGATGTCGTTCCCTGGTTGTTTCGGCCCTTCAATTAGCATACTCATGTGAATGTACTTCCTCTTCATGCACATCTAGGGGGAAGGTTGTACATCCACACAAACACAGGCCAGGTGCTATGTGTGCTTCTCTGGTTGCCAAACGGATTGACTCCATCGGAGCTCGCGCCCAGCACGATGTTCCTTGGATCATCCCCAAATTCTGGGTGTTCGAAGTTCAATGCTTGCCACTGGCTCGCATCCTTAGGGTGACTCAGCATCTTGTCTTTTTTATTTATCTCCGGATCATTTCCGTCATCTTCTCGCTTCTTCTCCTCCCTATCCGCGTGCCAACGCAGGAGCTTTGCTAGCTTAGGGTCTGTGAAATATCGCTGCAGACGAGGAGTGATCGGAAAGTACCACACCACTTTTCGAGGAGCTTTCTTCCTCTTCTTGTATCGAGTGACGCCGCACACCAGACATATGGTAGACTCCTCTTGCTCGTCCCGATAAATGATGCAATCATTCATGCACACATGGTATTTCACGTGCGGTAAATCTAGAGGACACACGATTTTCTTCGCCTCCTCGAAACTGGTCGGGCACTTGTTCCCCTTCGGAAGACATTCGTGCCAGAATGACATGTTCTCGTCGAAGCATGCGTCGGTCATTTTGTGTTTTACCTTCATCTCCAGAGCCATGAGCGTTACTTTCAGGCGGGTATCCTCGGGCCTGGATCCTTCATACAATGGAGTAACTGCGTCTATCTCCATTTGATCCAGCTTGGCTTTCTCTCGGGCGGTAGCTCTTGCGTTACCCGTCTGCTTGAGAAGCAGCTCTTGAATATGAGGGTCCTGCACCCATCCCATCGATGGTCCATCATCGTCTGCTCCGGCATCTTCATCTTCATGATCATGCCCTTCGTCTTGATCTTCCTCATCGTCATGTCTGGCATCTTCTACATGACGACCGTGTCCTGCATCTATTTCGTGATCATGTCCTGGAGATTATTCGTCTTCTCGCCCGCCCTCGTCACTATTGTCTTGATGTCCTTCCTTATTCCTTGCCCGCCCCCCATGGACGACTTCATAATCATCTTTATCACCTTGCCATCGATAGCCATCCATGAAACCACACACGAACAGGTGGTCCTGCACCTGTTTGGAATCCGGGTCCATAAGGCTCTTCGGCTTGCATCTTCGACACGGACATCATATCTCCGTCTTGTTCTTTTGAAGCATCTCGCCCTTCGCGGAGCTCAAAAACCTATTCACGATGCCTTCGGTCAACATGCGGACCATGGTCACCTGCGAGGTAGAGCAAAACGATATTTTAGAACCAAAAAAAAGTTGGCATGACTTTGCCTAAAAATAGGACCAAAAAGAATGCATAGTGCCAAATTCTCGCCGAAACTGAAATGAATCAACATTCCGGCAAAATATTGTCAACTATCGCATTTCAAATATCGGTACCTACAAACACAAACATATGCAACACCACAAACATACGTAGATCTAGGCCATAAAAAGTGTGTACGTTGTTGGAGGGAGAAAAAAGTAGATCTAGAACATAAAGAAAGCTTTCCCCTTACTTCCCTATCAAAAAAAGGAAATTTAACCACTTAATTTGGGTGAATCTATGGTGCAAATGAGGTGAGGAGGAGGAGGCAGCCGAGACCAAGCTTGGTAGAGGTGGAGAGAATGAAGTGGGGAAAGTGAGTGTGGTAGGTGGCTGCCAAAAATATCTAGCTGCTCTCAGGTTACCAATGGCGCACCTCCTAAGAATGTGCCATTGGTAACCAAGGTTACTAATGGCGCACCTGGTGCGTGGTGCGCCATTGCTAGTTTTGAAAAAAAATAAAAAAAATGTTAGTAGTGGCGCACCGAGGGTGTGGTGCGCCATTACTAGTTAAAACTAGTAATGGCGCACTATCCACTGGTGCGCCATTGCTAGTTTTGAAAAAAAAATAAAAAACAATTGTTAGTAATGGCGCACCGTGGGTGTGGTGCGCCATTACTAGTTAAAACTAGTAATGCTGCACTATCCCCTAGTGCGCCACTGGTAAGTCTGGGGAGGGGTGTGGGGCCAGGACAAAACTAGTAATGGCGCATCACATACCAGGTGCGCCATTAGTAATATGGCCATTAATGGTGCACCACATACATGGTGCGCCATTAGTGTTCATATTACCTATAGCCGTTTTCTAGTAGTGAGCTTTTCGGCTGGAACGCTGAAGACGCATTTTTTCGGATTGAGTGATATGTCGTATGTTTGGAGATTGTCAAATGTGAGGCGGAGTTCGTCCACCAATGGTTCGACGTGTTTAGTCTTGATGACCACGTTGTCTACATATGCTTCTACTGTCTTGCCAATTGGTTTTTCCAAGCATGTTTGAATCATGCGTTGGTAAGTAGCACCAGCGTTTTTAAGACTAAAAGGCATAGTGTTGAAGCAGAAAGGCCCATACGGGGTGATGAACGCCGTTGCGGCCTGGTCGGATTCCTTCATTTTAATCTCATGGTATCCGGAGTAAGCGTCGAGGAAACACAATGAGTCTTGTCCCGCGGTCACATCAGTAATCTAGTAAATGTCGGGCAATGGGAAAGGGTCTTTAGGGCAAGCCTTATTGAGGTCTTTGAAATCAACACAAAGGCGCCAAGATTTATCCTTCCTCGGCACCATGACCAAGTTGGCTAGTCAATCCGGGTGTTTGATTTCTCTGATGATTTCGGCCTCGAGTATCTTGGCTAGCTCCTCCCCCATCGCTTGTCCTTTGGGTTCGAAAAATCGCTGTAGCGTTTGCTTGACTGGCTTGGACCCCTTGATTATGTTGAGGCTATGTTCGGCCAGTCTGCGTGGGATCCCGGGCATGTCCGAAGGGTGCCAGACAAAGATATCCCAATTTTCACATAGAAACGTGCGTAGGGCAGCGTCTACCATTGGATCCAGCTGTGCTCCAATGGATGTTTTGTTAGGATCCGTCGGGTGCACTTGAAATTTAACTATTTCATCTGCTGGTTTGAAAGATGTGGATTTAGGTCTCTTATCAAGAATCACATCATCTTTTTCCACCATGGATCGCAGGATGGTTAGTTCTTCGGCCGCAAGGGCTTCAGATAGTGCCTGAAGGGCCAAGGATGCGGTTTTTTTTGGCGCGAAGTGCTTTATAAGGATCACTTGTAACTGTGATTATTCCGTTGGGCCCTGGCATTTTGAGCTTCATATACCCGTAATGGGGTATGGCTTGGAAGCGTGAGAAAGCGTCCCGCCCTAAAAGGGCATGATATCCACTATTGAAGGGAGCCACGTGGAAGAGCAACTCTTCGGCCCTGTAATTCTCTGGCATGCCGAATACTACATCAAGATTGATTTTCCCCGAACATCGTGCTTCTCGACTGGGGATGATGCCTCGAAAGGTGGTACTGCTTTGCTCGATGGTGTTCTGTCAATATGCATTTTGTCAAGCGTGTACTCATGGATGAGGTTAAGCCCAGTGCCGCCGTCCATGATCACTTTGGTAAGTCGAAAGTCATCCACAATTGGGTTTAGAACCAGGGCGGCGGGTGCCCGGACTAATGGGGCCCTTGGTTCGTCGTCAGTAGTGAAGGTTATTGCCGCACCGTTCCATGGGATCATTGTGGTTACTTGGTGGATTTCGACGAGGACACAGAGCGCCCTCTTACGCTGATTATTTGAAGAGAAAGTCTCGAAGACTGTAAAGACGTTGAGGTCGTCATCCTTCAGAGAATGCTTCTCTGGGGTAGTGGTGGTGAGGATGGCCTCGCTACTTTTAGCCACTTGCCAGAGTACCCAACATGCCCGAAGGCTGTGAGTTGGTTCAGTGATCGGTGTCACATGTATCTGACAGGGTTTGTCGAGGAGTTCGTCAAGAACAGGCCTGTATCCCCCAAAGGGTTTGTTTTTCTTGCCGATGGGCTTATGACTAGATGCCTCATAAGGGTGTACCCGTTTTGCCCGGGCAGTGCACTGCTTAAAGGCAACAGGTTCCAATTGGGTTTTTTGGGCCTTCCATATGCTTTCCATCGCGTAGTACTTTCGTACTACGGCGATAATTCTATGAAACTCTATATGCGACGGCGGTTGAGGGCATTTTGAATTCCCTCATCGGTGCAATTGCGATGAAAGACCGAGATTGCGTCATCGTCGCAACAATCTTTGATCTTGTTTTTGACAAGTAGGAACCTGGCCCAAAAGTGATGGACCGTTTCCTGAGGTTGCTGCCATACATACATCAGGTCATATATGTCTGGAAGGCCTGAATTACTTGGAGAGTATTGATTGTGGTGGGTGGGTGGGCTAAAACTTGAATCCCGACCCAAAATTGCGTTCGGAGCTTGTAAAATCTCCGAGGTCACCGATTCAGGTCCGGGAAGGTCCAAGTGCTCCCCGGACTCTAAGTCCGACCCTGAGTTTGGGGGACACGAAGTCTCATCCACGGGATGGGTATCCGGTTCAATGGGTTCGGAGATCCGAACATAGCTAGTTTTCAACTTAGGGGAAGAAGCATTTTCGGCTCGTTCCTCGACAACCGCCACCAGGTGAGTGATCGGTGGGAGATTAATTTCCCTCTGGTCGGGTTTAAGCCCAATCCGATCATAGTTCGTTGAAAGCCCTAGGGCAGCAATGCGATATAGCAGCTCGTTTAAGGACGAGATATCTGCCGGATCCACCTTTTCGGAGTGTTCGAGATCGATGCGGAGGTGATGTTTGGCGACCGCGGGGGACATCGTCGGCTTGAAGGCCGTGTGGGCATCCACGGTGAAACTATCGAGATGGAGGACATGTCCTGAAGTCAGGCTCCATCCAGAAGTGATATCGTTGTTGATGCCAAGGCGAGCCATAGATCACTTTTCGTGACTGCACAACGGAGCTCTCAATGAATGCACCAATGTCGGTGTCAAAACCGGCAGATCTCGGGTAGGGGGGCCCAAGTTGTGAGTCTGAGGATCTATGGTAACGAGGGACAATGGGGACACGATGTTTACCCAGGTTCGGGCCCTCTTAATGGAGGTAAAACCCTCGTCCTGCTTGATTGTATTCGATGAGTATAGGGGTTACAAGAGTTGATCTACCTCGAGATCGTAATGGATAAACCCTAGATGTATAGCCTATGATTATTTTGATGGCCTATACGGACCAAACCCTCCAGTTTATATATACACGGAGGGGCCTAGGGTTGTTCAGAGTCGGTTTACAAGGGAAGAAAATATTACATCCGGACACTCAACTTGCCGTCCACGCATACAAGAGTCCTACCTAAACACGGGGGATGGTCTTCTGCTTTATCCTCATGGCCCATCAGTCCGGCCCATACCGAATAGGCCGGACACCTAAGGACTCCCTCACTCACCATGATTCAAACTTGCCATCCTGCCATCACCCATCGTATTTCTAACAGAGAAGCATGAAGTTCTTACATACTCCCATACATGTGCTGCACCATCCTAACATTCATATGCATGTAGTACAAGGAACATTGCTGGGGGCGCGGGGTGGGGGCTACCTTCTGATTGCGTAGGGGGTAGGCAGTGTGAGAGGACGACAGTCGGGGATGGGGTACCCGACGATGGCCGATGCATGGGAGGACGATGGCCAAGGGGAAGAGGGCCTCGATGGCTGATGCAGGGGAGAACATCGGCGATTGGAAGCGCTCGACGCCGGTGGAGGAAGAGCCACCAGATGGCTCGGAAGAAGGCGGAGTCTAGGGCATGGCCATAAAGGAAAGTTTGTCACTATCCAACTTTGCGAGGTCCAGGCAATCCTTCCTAGAGATGTCACCACCCATGGGTCGGGACTAGTGTCATTGTCATCACAGCCGGCGAAGTTTTTTCACCACTTCTCGATTTTGAAGCCGTTGTCGTTGCAGCTGTTATGCAATCCCGGATCCATTAACACCAGCGTTTTCGCGTTTCCAGCCCGCCAACCATGACCGACCATCCATGAGTCCATTGAGATTTATGCCGGGCACCATGGCTCTGAGACCAATTGTTATGCAATCTCGGGTCCACTAACACCAACGCTTTCGACCCACATGCATCAACCAGACCCAACCAGAGAGCAATAAGGACTTATGAGAGGCCTTGGGCCCTCTCCCCCCCAAAGACTGGCCTATTAGGAGGGGACACCCTCACGCTTATAAATCTTGTCCTTCTCCCCCACAACCGATGTGAGACTAAACCCAACAATAGCCTCCTCTGTCACCACAGTTGCCGAGCCCCGCCGACCGCTTGCTCCACGTACAACTTGCGCTCCGCTCCACCAGCTCGGGTACTGGTGGCGGGGATCCGGCATGTAATCCTCGTAGGTGGCCTCCCCAGCGAGTAGCTCCCTCACCTCTTGGTTCTCCCTTGCCACCTGCGCGCTGACCATCCCTGGCTCAACCGGATCGATGCACGGCAGCTCACCCCAGTCAAAGTTCCGGCAGACATCGGCGCTACGTAGCTGGACTGACTAGATGTCGTATTCGCGGGCGGCTTGCTTGGCGGAGTGAAAGGAGCCGAGCAACATCTTTTTGTGGGTCTTCCGGTCGGTGATTTCGGCCACCCACGTCCCTCACGCCCGCTGGCGTAAACCGTGGTACTTCCTCTGTGGTGGTGGCGACGCGAGGAGGTTGGGGAAGCCGGGAGACCACCGGATGTGGCCACGGTGTCGCGGCGGCAGCGTGAGGAGGATGCGCCCGCGCTGTGCTCATGGCTTTATAAATAACAAATTAAATTAATCTTTCAGGATAAAATGAGCAGATTGGTAGTCAGTTGTTTATTTGGGAAGGGGCTTTAAGAATTTTTTTATCAAGGATTTGAGGGTGAAGGATTTTTGGGTCGCTGATTTGAAAATTACTTCTATAGACCATGTTTGTTTGAGTAGGCATTGCCACATAGAAGCACTTGTTGTGCCGTTTGCTGATTGCAATTGCTGCATCAGGTTGAACTGATGTCGTTTTTCTTATTTTGTTTTTTCTCCTAAGGTTTGGTGTCTACTCTAGAAAATCTAAATAAGAACAACACTAGAGTTTGAATTTTTTAGAGAATAAGAAATGCAATCATCTTATCGAGCATGATGACAGATTTATTGTCATTCTAGGTTAATTTGTTAGTGCTACATATTGATGAACTTAATTTGTCATTCTAGGAGACGTAACAACCAAGTTGGAGGGAGTGATGGACGCACTCCATTCATGGAGTAATAAGACAGTGGGCTCGGTCCCAAGGAAGATAGAAAAGACACTCCATTCATGGAGTAATAAGACAGTGGGCTCGGTCCCAAGGAAGATAGAAAAGACACGCAAGGAACTGGAAGCTATAATACAAAGCAATAATCCAAATAAACAGGCGATCCAAAAAAGGTTAGAAAAGGAGCTAGATAGTCTGCTAGAGAAGGAAGAGCTATTCTGGAAATAAAAATCGAGGATGGATTATCTTCGTGATGGTGATAGAAATACAGACTTTTTTCACCGCAAGGCGACTTGGAGGAAAAAGAAAAATAATATTAGTCAGCTCGAGAAAGATGATGGTACAGTGACGGATAACATTCAGGAGATGGAGGCGCTTGCTACATCCTTCTTTCAGAATTTATACACAGCCAATCAGGCAGTACAACCTGAAATTATTTTAGATAAAATCGAGCCGTTAATCACAGAGCAGGTAAATGAAATGCTGCGTAGTGAATTTTCCGATGAGGAGATCAGTAATGCATTGTTCCAAATAGGTCCTCTGAAGGCTCCAGATGCGGATGGGTTCCCTGCTAGATTTTATCAAAGGCATTGGGGTACTCTGAAAAATTAGGTGGTCAAGGCAGTAAAAGAGTTCTTTAGTTCGGGCGTCATGCCAGAAGGAGTTAATAATATTGTTATAGTGTTAACACTGAAGAAGGAAAACCCGAGCTCCCTAAAAGACTATAGACCTATCAGCCTATGCAATGTAGTGTACACAATTGTTTCAAAATGTTTGGTTAATAGATTGAGACCTCTGCTCCATGATTTGATAGCCCCAATGCAAAGTGCCTTCATCCCAGGGCGAATGATTACGGATAACGCTCTGATTGCATTTGAATGTATCCATAGAATCCAAAAAAGTTCTGACACAAAAGGAAAATATTGCGCATACAAATTAGACCTCGCAAAGGCCTATGACAGAGTTGACTGGAAATACCTCGAAGGGGCGATGAGAGGACTAGGTTTTGTTGATAAATGGATACAATGGATCATGACTTGTGTCAAAACAGTAAAATATTCCGTCTGCGCTTCAACAGGAACCTGTTGCAGAACTTCACTCCTACATGTGGTTTGAGATAGGGAGATCCACTTTTCCCTTATCTTTTTCTCTTTGTCGCTGATGGGCTCCCACGTCTAATACATAGTAAGGTGGAAGCTGGTGAAATACAGGAGCTAAAAATTTGTCGACAAAGCCCTAGTATTTCACACCTTTTATTCACGGATGACAGCCTGTTATTTTTCAAAGCAAACAGTGATCAAGCCAATAAGGTGAAGAACATTCTGAACAATTATGAGAGAGCCACTGGACAGCTAATCAGTACATCTAAATGCTCCCTGCTCCTTGGAAACAAATGTTCACAAGAGGATGGACATGAAGTAATAAATATCCTAGAGGTAGAGACAGTGAGCTTTGAGGAGAAATACCTGGGTTTGCCGATTCTAGAAGGACGTATGGCAAGAGGGAAATTCAAGCAAACACAAGATAAAGCAAGGAAAAGAATGAATGATTGGACTGAAAAATATTCTTCTAGTGGAGCCAAGGAGACACTAATTAAATCAGTGTTTCAAGCGATACCCACCTTTGCAATGAGCGTTTTCAAGTTCTCAGCAACCCTATGTGAGGAGCTCATGCACATGACCAGAGACTTTTGGTGGGAAGATGATAAAGATCGCCGACATATTCACTGGTCGAGCTGGGAGAAACTTACAAAATGAATAAGCCAAGGAGGTATAGGATTCAAAGACTTAGAGTTTTTAACCAGGCTCTCCTCGCTAGGCAAGCTTGGTGACTTATTGGACATCCCGGCAGCTTGTGCGTGAGAGTACTCAAGGCGAAATACTACCATGGGGCTGATCTGCTAGACACGGGCGTTTATTCACAATGCTTCGCCGGGTTGGCAGGGCATCATGCATGGTTTGGAACTCCTTAAAAAAGGATGTATCTGGCGCATCTGCAATGGTAATAGTGTCCATATTTGGAGAGACAATTGGATCCCGAGGGGAAACATGAAAGAGTGAATTCCATTTTCTACCTTGTAGTTGTACATTTGTGACACATATTACCCTATTTAGCGGAACTTTTATCGAAATGTCAGATTTTGGAGACTTTTAACACGGTTTTACCCCAGTTTTACATTTTGTCTGTTTATGGTCGATAGGATCGGCATGTTGCGTCATTGATTTGTAAAAAAAACTGTAAGGATCGGAGGGCATCATTGGCGATCTTGTCCAAGCTTCTCTTGTCTATCTGTTCCACTCCTTGTGGCCGTCCACATGTTTTTGGATACATGGCGTCACCTCACACCTTACCTGATGGACATGCATCAAAAAACAAGGGTCCAAAGATTTCAAAAGGGGTATTCTAGACGAATTTTCACTCGAAGGGGTAATTAGTGTCACAAATGTATAAATATGGGGTAAAAAGTGGAATTGACTCAACATGAAAATAAACACAAATCCGACAAACTCCCGAACCCATTGGGTAGCGGACCTCATCGACCCGGAGACCAACGCATGGAAGGAATATAATATCAGGCATATATTTACACGGGAAAACACAAATGATATTTTGAGTATCCGACTCCCAAATTATGATAAAGATGATTATATTGCTTGGCAGCTAGAAAAGAACAAAATTTTCACTGCTCGTAGTGCATACCGGTTAGCCATGGATAAAAAGAACTCTGGGGTGATTGGATCCAACCACAATACCTCAGGGGATCGTGGTATTTGAAATAATATCTAGAAGACAAATGTACCCCCAAAAGTCGTATTTTTACATGGAGACTAGCGACTGAGTCATTGGCCGTTCAAACTAATAGATTTCGTCGCATCCCAGGCCTCACTCCGATTTATAATATATGTGGGGCCAATGACGAAACAGCCTTCCATATGGCACAACGATGCACGTTTGCAAAGGCCCTTTGGCACGAATTGAAGCATGTATGGAACTTTCCCCCTGAGCATGAAATAGAATACACAGGGAGGGATATGAAAAAAAAATATGCTTTTTTGGTGGCGTGTTTGGCACCATAGAAATGATGCGATCTTCGCAAAAGGTAAAGCAAAAATTTCCCACTCTGCTCATTTTCTGCAAAACTACCTTGTAAACCTCCGCTTGATTGCGGATGGAATCTCTGAGATATATCGAAAAGGGAAAAGTCCTATGGTTAAATTACCAAATGTGAAACAACATGATAACCCAAAGGAAACTGGATGGCAAAAACCAGAGCTTGGATGGGCAAAGGTCAATGTTGATGGAAGTTTTCTGGAGGAAACTAGGAGTGGAGCGTGGGGCTCTGTGGTTCGCGACCATGATGGAAGAATTATTTTACCAGCTTGGGATTATATTCCGCGGTGCAATGTAGCCGATTGTGCGGAATCCATGGCTTGCCTAGAAGGACTTCGGAAGGTGATGTCTGGTACGGATCTACCCTTAATCATTGAGACGGATTGCAGTTCGGTGGTAAAGATGCTCAACCTCTCGTCTGTTGATAGATCGGAAGTTGGAGCCATTACGAAGGAATTTCAAGCCATCAAACAGGGGAACAGAGAAGTTAGAGTTAGCAAAATAGATAGAAAAGATAATAGTTTAGCTCATAGTCTTGCCCAGTTTGGGCGTAGAGAGTTGCGTGGTGGGGTTATGCAAGGCACAGTGCCAACCTGCGTGTTGAGCATGGCCTTGCGCGATTGTACGAACTATATTTTCTCGACTTAATTAATACAACTCTCTATTTCAAAAAAGTATTAATGTATCTTTTTTTTATATCACAGGTGTGTTTGTGCCACTGCATAACTACCAGCTAGTACTACTCTGGACGACTACCAGCTGTAATCTCCCTGGATCACTTTGCTGTAGTAATTTTTGTGTATGAATAACTCAACTGTAGTTTGCCAGTAACTACTTTCAAAAATTCCACCCTCATGCAGGCAGAAAAAATGGTACATTGATAAGCACCTACCATGCCCCCAAATGTGATTTCAACTGTAGTTAATGGTATACTAACAAGCACCTACAATGTCCCTATTTTTTTACCTGGGCCCCTAAAATAACTTTAGTTGTAGTTGGTCTTTAGATATGGGTATATATGAAAATAAAGTAATAAACAACTATGTATGTCATTCTATCCTTCTGCTAATTAGTTGCTTTGTAGTTTCTTTCTTTTTGTCAGCAATATGCCGCATGTTTCAGTTTAAGCTCAGCACATGGAGTAGTTATATGGTCCTTGCGCCTGTGGTTTACTAGATTGCCAGCAACGATTCAGAGGTTAGTTCCTTTAATCAAGTCTTGATGTGACATAGATGTGGGAGAAAACATTAACCTGATTCATAATGTACTTCCTCTGCAAAGAAATATAAGAGCGTTTAGATCACTACTTTAGTGCTTCAACGCTCTTATATTTCTTTACGGTGGGAGTTTCTATCTATCATGCAGCAGGTAGTGAAAAAAGTTAAATAGCACCTCTCTGCTTTTGGCACTGTTTGTAAACCATGGAAAGTTGCAACATCCCCCCCCCCCCCAATGTCTAGAAATTCTTATGCCGCTACCGCT
>NC_041392.1:651392725-651412190 GCF_002162155.2 Triticum dicoccoides
GCTACCGCTTTTGTTCATGATTGAGAACTGTTCTCCTCTAAAATCTGAAGTTCTTGCAAGGTCCACTGTTTGGTGCAAAAGTAACTAAATAACTCAAAAGTTTGCAAGTTCATGTAAGTAGTAGCTGTAAGATGCATTAGCATGCTCATTTTCTCACAAAAAAATTCTTGTTTTCCTTTTACGCAAAATTTTGACCTTTCTTCTCTAAAGTTCCTTATAGGAACAAAAACACTTCAAGTTGCAAGTTGTGAAGAAGCAAACAGGATAGATTTATGAATTCTGTAAATCTACCTGAAATGGAAGGTTGTGAAAACATCACTTGACACAAAAGTTCAACATCCACTTGACACAAAAGTTCTACAGATGCTTCACATAGATAGAGCTAATCAATCTACATACACACTGTAGGTGTGCCATATATCTTTTAAGCAAGAATAAGTAGCTAGGGACCCAGACAAAGAAACCCACTAATTAGACGGCAAGAGTCATGGCCGCATGTGTAAACGTTTTGCTCTAGGAAAGAGCATTACTCTATTTCTCTCAGACCATCATGCCTCATTCAGTGGTGTTCGCACACGAACACGTCACCATGTACCTCCAACGCCGAGGGTGATGCACTGCAGCTCACGTCGAAGGAGACCCGCCGGAAGTGTGGTACGTAAGACAATCCGGCGACCGCTTTTGTAGACCCGAAACCCCACACGCCCGAGAGGGACCCCGTCAGGGCCGTGCGACGGCTATGGGATGCCCTAGGTTGGCCTGACCGCCCCTAGGGCCTCGAGGTTCGCCGCCCTGCAACAAGAAGAACGAACGAAGAACAAGAAAGAAGAAGAACAAGGAAGATAGATAAAGGTAAAGGTAGAAAGTGGTAGATGATTTGATCGATTGTGTGTTGTTCAATCGGCCGTCACCCCTTATAGATATATAAGAGGCGACTGGACTTCCCGTGCAAGGAAAAGGCTTGGATTCACATCCAAAACCCTAGTCAAATTCGGATTGGTTTTGTCCGAACTTTCCAAAACTGTTCGGTTTAAACTGGCTGCACTTTGTGGGTCTTTTTTGTGGTGGTAAACGATCTCGGATGGAAACGAGCCCAAAATCAACCTTGGCCGTTTCGACGAGACGAACAATTTTCATGTTGAATGTTTTTTGATCAGAGGTCATCTTGAGGGTCAAATCAGTCACGCAAAACAGGCTATTCCCTCGCGCTACCCATCAGACATGTGACTGGTGGGGCACGCCACATCTCGCCTCGTGACATGGCTGCACTCCGATTGCTCTAACTTTTGCATACGGACTCGGATTTGGACGATTTTTATATCAAAATCGATCGTTTCAACGAGACGAAGACAACCTGTGTAGATCAATTTTCCATTTGAGGTCGTCTTGGGGCTTAATCGGCCAAACTGTACTCTGAATATAAGATCTTAGTACTTTGAGCATAGTTTCGGCCTTCAAGATGAAACCGGACGGCGATGAACCAGACTTCAAAGATGTTCATATCAATAATACGGAACTATTTCATGTAGATCACTTCTCCATTTAAGGCCATCTTAAATAAGTTCTTGACTGTGCCAAAATCTGGTGTCAACACATGCCCCCCTGTTTTTGGCAAAGCTTGTGTGCCAAAAAATAACTTGCACATAGCTTACTCTAAGGACGATGTCAACACTCCATCGGCCATTTTGCATATGCTTAGGACGATAAGTTTATATCGACCATTGCTTGTGTGAATATTATGATGCAAGCTTGGGTGACTTTCCCAACTTCATTAATCCGACTATAAAGTTTCATAGGTATGCATGTCAAGACCATCCATCAACCATATTGTCCACCCTTCTGCTAGGATCTTGCAGATAATCAACAATGAGCTTTCTTGAATCCTTACTTTGTTTGCATAAAAGTTTCATTAGTGGCCGAGGTGGTGAGCTCCAATTCGGCCTTACCTATGTTGGCAAGAATAAGCATCGGCTATTGATAGATGTGCAATACACCATGACCGACGTGGTAGCCGGATGCTTACTAAGCCAACTATCTCCAATTATCATGTCTAGATATATGAGCAATGCTAAAATAATCCGAAGTACAAATTATATCTAGACATTTATCAAGATAAACATGAAGTGATTCGTCAAAACATTGAAAAACTTTGGATATTAGTTGCACTACTAATAAGGAATCACCGAAAGCCTCAATATGTGTATCACCTATGGCAAACAACATCTCTAAACCGAATAACAATGCTTCATATTCGGCCTGATTATTATGCAAAAATACTCTAAATGGCACGAGGCTTTCAAAAAACAGCACCATGAGGAGATATATAAACAACACCAACACCTTGGCCATTGCTACAAATTTAACCATCAATATATAATCTCCATAGTATTAGAAAGACAAGGCTAATATCAACATTATGCATGTCATTAATCCAATGTTCAGTAATAAAATCAGCTATGATTTGGCCTCTTATAGATCTCAAAGATGCATAAGCTAAATCATATCCAAACAAAGTATAAGCCCACTAGCCAATTCTGCAACTATGAATTGGTCTATGCAACATATATTCAATGACATTGGTCATGATGTCTCAACTCCATTCAATCAATAATATAGTCATACATATAAATTTCCATGAGCATGTACCTTATCTCGCTCTCCAATCGGACTAAGGACGATGTTAGAATACTACACCGGCCATGAGTTGACATAATCTTAGGACGATAGATAAATATCGGTCATTACCATGTAAACTTTATTCAAAGCACATATAGCCGAAATAAACAAATGAAATGACAAATCAAGTATTTCGGTCCTTTGGATCAGCAACAAACTTGTAGCTAATCAAATGTATAGTGACTTGGTAATTGCATCCACGGATTAAAATAAGCCCATTGAGGGTCACCAATCATACCTGATGACGAATTCCATGGCATAGGCGTTAATAGCATAGTTGAAGAATATGGACAATATATAGAGCGAACTTTCTGAAACCTTCGGCTTGGTCCTTCATAGTTTTCAATCTTTTCCTTCTTCACCTTTGCCGCACTTCTTGTAATGGAAGCTTGCACATAATTCTTATTTTTAAGCACTTTCTTTGGGAATCCATGCCATGTTCCTTTCTTCAAGTTCTTGTGCACTAAATTTTTGTAATTTCTTATTTTTGCCAATATGATAAGCCGAGTGGGCATTTCGGCTGTGATTCTGTTTTGACCAATGTCAATTCTTTTTGGCCTTGTGCACCCTCAACTTCTTTTCTTCAGATTTGGCACTTTTATTTTTAACAATTGATTGCTCTAATTTTTTGCCTTTTGTAGCCAATGTCAACACTTTAATTGCCTCTTTATTATTTGACATCAAATCTGAAGTAGCACACTTACGACCATATTTCTTTACCCGGTATACTTGCTTGACCACCTCTTTCTTCGTCCATGGGGTCTGGACCGATTCCTTATGATTGAAACGGTCTTTAACATGTGATTGTTCAAATGTTGATCTTCTCGGAGCTGCATAATATTGGTGAGATGGTCTAAAATAAGATGGAGAATGTGCCCTTGTATCATACCTGTCCCATGATGGATATGGATCTATATGAGCATAGAGAGGCATCCACGGCATTGGCATTGGTGTACCAAAATAAGGTTATGAATATGTTGCATTAAAATTCTTACTTTGCCAATACCGATCCTCATATTTGCGCCTTGGGGTGATTTTGGATTCTTTGCATGATTTGGCCGATAAGCATTCTTCTCTTCACTCTTGTTTTGATATTTTTCCCATAGTTCAGCGAAGGTGATTTTTGATCTCTTACACTTGCGCTTATTTCGGCCATTGTTTTCTTTTGGTTTGCTTTCATCGATCATTGGATTTGCTTGCTACCCCCCAGTCCTTGGCGTCTCCATTATAACTTTGATGGAATTCTTGCCCTCAAGATTATGTTCATTATGCTCTTCAACAGCTTCTTTACTTGAAAGATTGATACCATCACCTGCAGTTTTTACCTTCTCTTTAAAAGGAATGACTTGAAGCAGCCGATGCAAAAACTTTTTGCCATCGGGACCAATCGGAATAGACTGGTCATCTCTTGGTGTTTCAGCAAACTTCAACCGTCCTTTTTCAATGGCCAATTTAACTATTTGACGAAACATGTTGCAATCCTAAAAAATTATGCTTGAACGAATCATGCAACTTACAATACATTCGTCCTTGGATAGATGGCTCAACATGGCGATCAAGAATTCTAATATAATTATTTGTCAACAATAAATTAAATATTTGATCACACATGCTTGAATTGAAGGTAAACTTTTTATTATTTAGCCAGTCTTGGTGTGAGAACGGCTTTGGAGGTAAGAAAACGAATGGTTCACATTTGGAATCTCCCCATTCGGCTATGCAATGTGTTTTGCACTCTATATCCGATGGCTTTCGATAAGATATCATAATAGCATCGGTTTTCTCAACAGAATTTACTCTTGGCTTTAAATTTCTGAAATGAAAATAGTTAGAACATACATGTCTCAATTGAGACCAAATGTAAGTCAAGTAAGAAATAAGCAAAGCTACCCAATTAGATATGAACTTTAGATAAAGCAATGAGGAAAGCTTTGGCTGCAACAATAAGTCATTATCGTTCTTTATAAATGGCTCACTGGGTTGACCGATATGTTCTATAACAATTTTATTGCTACCAAGTAAATTACCCTTCTTCATTGGTCTTTCAAAATTACTTATGGGGATTTTTCTAATAGATGCGTCAATAATGAAGTCGTGAGCAAATCTGAAAATAGGTAAACTACTCCTATGCATACCTCTTCAAATACGTTGGGAGAGCATGATGGTGGTGTGACTTGAACAATATCTTGCTTTGTCTTTGCATGACTCTCCAACGCCTTGTCATCATCTTTTTCTTTATTCCGTGCATCATTACTTTGAAGATCCTTATCAATCGAACTTTGTTCAGCTACTTGCTTTTGTCCTTGAGTCTTGTCAATTTCTACGACACGGAAATCATAGGGCAGGAAGTAGGTTCCATTAACTTCAGAAAAATCAAGCATGGTTGTTTTGCTATGCTTGCCATGCCCTTTCTCAATAATACTTGCCTCTTTGGATTTGATGGATTCCGAATATATAATATTTGATTCGGCTTTTTCAACAGAAGCACTTTCATGTTCCAAATCATCCTTCTTTTCATTGATACTACCAATTGGCAATGCTTCTTTTATCTGAGCCAATTCCTTTTCTATTTGTTTCTGGCGGCGAGCGGCAAAATTGGCTTTAAGTTTTTTCTCAATTTCAGCCCTCTCCGGATATGATTGCCTCCCAATGCTTTTAGATTCTTTCGGCAATGACACACGGGTGTTGCCGAAATTTTGCAATTGTGTAGGGGGTGTATAATATGATGTAGTACTAGGTGAAGGCATATGCATTGTTGTAAAACCATATTTTTGCTCGCCAATTCTATTAATTGGCAATGATTCATCTTCTTGCAAAACTCTAGCTTTTATTGCGGCATAATCAGGAAATAGCCCCTTTTCATGTTGTTCAAGGCAAATAGCACTAATCCTCTTATTTTGGGCTAAACTCTTCAATGCAGCCGCCACTACCTCATCTTCTATAATATTGGGCACAACCGCTCCTTTAGAATTTACATTTATTTGGCTATAACCAGGAAGGTGTGAAGCCGAATTATGAGCATCTACAGTTGTGTATGGTGCCGAAAAATTACTAACATGAGGTGTAGCATTGATGGTTGAGAGTAACTGGCCGAATAGCTAATACTAGCATGGCCAATTCTCCCATCCATCGGCAAGTTTGGATTGACATATTGCAAATTCGTTGCCGATGAATAAGAAGGTGGATACTTTGTTGGATGCTATTAGAAGTTCTAACTTGGGGTGTTTCAAATTGATTAATCGAACTCATCATGTTGCTCATCGGCATATGAATTTGCTGGGTTGCCGATGCATGTGAGCTGGAATACATATGTCTCATGTTACTAGTATCATAAAAAATTGAAGCATGTAAATTACTTTGAATCGGCCCTTGCATGTAGTTAGATGCATAATTGAAAAAACTAGGGTTGGCCGATACAGTATACTCATTGAATGATCTAGTAACACCATATGAATTATTTGCATCTATAGTAGGGAATCGTGTATTCATATTACCTTTGTAGATTGCAAACCCCAGGCAACGATCTCTTCGTAGCAAGAACAGGTCGGAGACCGTTCGAAGCTTCGTCCCCAGCGGAGTCGCCAAAAAGTGTGTATGCACACGAACACATCACCGTGTACCTCCAACGCCGAGGGTGATGCAGCGCAGCTCACGTCGAAGGAGACCTGCCAGAAGCGCGGTACGCAAGACAATCCGGCGGGCGCTTTTGTAGATCCAAAACCCCACACGCCCGAGAGGGACCCCGTCAGGGCGCGCGACGACTATGGGCTGCCCTAGGTCGGCCTGACCGCCCCTAAGGCCTCGAGGTTCGCCGCCCTGCAACAAGAAGAACAAACGAAGAACGAGAAAGAAGAAGAATAAGGGAGATAGATAAAGGTAAAGATAAAAAGTGGTAGATGATTTGATCGATTGTGTGTTGTTCAATCAACCGTCACCCCTTAGATATATAAGAGGCAGCTGTACTTCCCGTGCAAGGAAAATGCTTGGATTCACATCCAAAACCCTAGTCAAATTCGGATTGGTTTTGTCCGAACTTTCCAAAACTGTTCGGTTAAACTGGTTGCACCTTGCGGCTCTTTTTTGTGGTGGTAAACGATCTTGGATGGAAACGGGCCCAAAAACAATCTTGACCGTTTCGACGAGATGAACAATTTTCATATTGAACGTTTTTTTATCAGAGGTCATCTTGAGGGGTCAAATCGGTCACGCAAAACAGGCTATTCCCTCGCGCTACCCATCAGACATGTGTCTGGTGGGGCGCGCCAAATCTCACCTCGTGACAGGGCTGCACCCCGATTGCTCTAACTTTTGCATACGAACTCGGATTTGGACAATTTTTATATCAAAATCGATCGTTTCGACGAGACGATGACAACCCGTGTAGATCATTTTTTTCATTTGAGGTCGTCTTGGGGCTTAATCGGCCAAACCGTACTCTGAATATAAGATATTAGTACTTTGAGCATAGTTTCGGCCTTCGAGATGAAATCGGACGGCGATGACCCAAACTTCAAAGATGTTCATATCAACAATACGGAACTCTTTCATGTAGATCACTTCTTCATTTGAGGCCATCTTAAATAAGGTCTTGACCGTACCAAAATCTGGTGTCAACAAGTGGGTTGTTGGTAAGAATCGATCCATGTATTAATGTTTTGCCAACTACAATTTGTAGTTGTAAAGTCGGTCGTTAGGCTTCAACAGTTCATTCTGCAAGCATCTTCAAGGTATGATTGACTGAGATTAATCCATTGGCTTTGACTAAGGATTCCACTTAATTGTTAGGTTGCTGATTCCACAGACCATGATCCTGCATGCCAGCAAAGGATGTGATAAGCGAGGGAGGTTCCTCGGCTCACGCGGTAATTTTACCTCAGGAGCGTTTTGTTTTTTATGATGAATGTTGCGTCTCCATCTCTGTAAATTTACCTCACAAAGTTTTTGTTTTTTATGATGAATGTGGTTCTGCGCTCACCACGGACGCACCAGGTTAACTTTTCCGTTCCTAAAATATGTGGGCCTGGCTCATCAGCGCATACCTCTTCTTTGAGTCACTCACTAGTGGTCCCACAACTGCTCTCTCTCTCTCTCCTGCTCTCCCCTTCCACCTCTCGACACACAGGCAGACACGAAGAACAGCTTGGGCCTAGCCATCGCCAATGGCTCGTGGCCCGGAAGCTCTTGTCGGCGACCTTGGTGCGCGCCTGGTGCCCTCGCCACCAGCAGCCCACACACCTACTCTGCCATCCGGGCTTCTACTTTGAGCTGAGCCTTTGTGAGGCCAGTTCTTGTACCAAAGTCATGTAGAAATTCTTATTCATCACGACTTCTACCAGGTTTAACCAAGATGAACCATTTGAACCCATATCTGGTCGGACAAACTAACAATACTTCTACACAAAGGTCAGACACTGCTTTCTTGAGACGGTGGTAGTAAAAAACACTAGCACGCTCCTCGAAAACCAACATGAACTTCGAATTTCATCAGATTATATATTATCATTCAGCGACAGGATACTGTCACTGTGCAAACATTTTTACCTTTGGCCTGATAATGGAAGTAATATGGGAATAGAAGAAGCTTGTGTAGTAGTACAACACAAGGGACTGGGCACACAGGCATCCAGAGTCTTGATCATATATATGTTGTTAAAGTGACCCAGCTGAGCAAGGAATACACTACCTAAAGTATTCTGTAATGAAGATCTTCACTTCAATTTGAGTACCACTCTTGCTGATAAGACGCGCCGTTTGATCGCCTTCGGGCAAGGGATGAAACTCTAGTGTGCCTCTCATAATCTCGTCACCACAATCAGAGTGCAGATCTATTTCAATTACCAGTACCTTGTACAATGGCACCGCAAGCTGATGTCTAGCTAAGGGAATCAGCTCTCCTGATCGTGCACATATGCCCTTCACGTCTTCGTTGTAGAAAAGCACGCAGCCGATATCAAACAGCTCGCTGCGAGCGACAATTCTCCCAAAAAGGCTGATAGGATCTTTTACATCGCGATGAGTAAGCCTCACAGCAACTTTGCATTCAACTCCCTGGCTCAGGATGGCATAGATCACCTCCACAGGACCATAAGGAGTATTGGCAGTTTCTAATAGGGGCCTGTCCAATGTTGGGGTCTCCAGGTGTAAATGCACGCTCTTGTTCCAGATTTCTTCAACAGAGATATCTTGGCTATTGTCATGGAGATAAATGCTGAACCCGATAGGTCCATCTGCTGAGATGGCTCTTCCTGGACCAGTTAGCACAAGGTTGCCCTGTTCCATAGAAAATATAAGTGATTTACATTTGCCTCATTAAAGGTGACACACTATGTCTCAATAGATGCAAACCTGATTAACTAAGCAAACATATACTCCCTCCGTCCCAAAATTCTTGTCTTAAATTTTTCTAAATACGGATGTATCAAGTCTTGTTTTAGTATTAGATACATCCGTATCTAGACTAATCTAAGACAAGAATTTTGGGACGGAGGGAGTACTATGCACATTACATTTACTAGTGAAGCCAGACAACATGGATGCTCGAGTGCTCAACTGTTTTGCAAAAAACTTTATCATCTCTCCTTGGCAAAGCAGTTGCTGACGGCAAAAGGCTTTCTTTCTTCTATTATCAACACACGGTAGTAATAAGTTTGCAATACTCTTTGCACATGTTAACAGAACAAATCAAGAAATATACTTAGAGCCAGCATGTCCTCTTTGTAACTAGCTTTGCAGACTAAGGAAAGAAGCAGTGAATGGTACGATGGATGGTTACGCCTGTATATAGATTGGGAGCTCCTAATGAGCAGTCAACTACCCAGAGCCGTTAGGCTCTTAATGCAATGACCAGATTCACCCCTCATCTAGTACTCCCTCCGATCCACATTATTGTTGCAACTTTGTACTAAAGCTGCGACAGTTAGTTTGGATCAGAGTGAGTATTAGAACTCATCCAAACTTTATCTCCAGGGAGGTATTACATGCAAGATTCAAATTTCATTGAAATTGTGAAGTTCAGAAATTTCAAATACTTTGGTGGGTACAGGAATGTTGACATCTCGGATGAAACTTCAAGATTCTGCTGGCTAATTAGCACTTGATGGCCGAATTGATTTCTGAAATTACTAAAAAAATTAAAAATCCATAAATTTTCGTAGTACCAACATTGAACCTTAATTACGTCCTCTAATATCTTCCATGCAGTGTGTTTGAACTCTATGTACTTCCAAACAAATATCCAGCAACAGAAGTCATCAATTTTTTTTTCATTTTTTTGGCAAATGTATTTCCAAGCTTGTGCTGGCAGTTGTAGGGTCAAATAGGACCCCTAGGTCAGGAGTAGAAAATTCTAACTAATTTTCAGAACTGAAATTGTCAGAATTTTCTTATTCTTAATCTCAAAATAATATGTATTTGAGCTGGCAAATTAAACAAATATATAGTAGTTTTGAAGTCTATGTACTTTTTCCAGAATTTTTTGTGAACTTTGATAGTGGATACGAAGATTGCATGAGAAGTGTGTGGCGCACACAATACATCCCGCATCGCACCTCCTTCCAGGCCAAATGCACCGCTACTAGCCCAATAACCCACGAATCCACGTAGCAACGTGCACTTCCTTGGCCCTACCTCGCCTCCATTTTGCCTACTGTTGTCTCATGTCTCGTCGCCATCAGCAGCTTCTAAGCCAGATCCACCATCACGTCCCATCACATCCTAACATTATCCTCCTAACCAACCTACCAGCCAGCTTCGCCCACCGCCCCGTTCCACCTCCAGGAAGCCACTGGCCATGCCACTAAACCCTGTTACCAGAGCACATGGAGTAGCTTGACACGGGAGCTGGGGAGTTTCAAGGCGACCTGACGGTTAGTAAATAAAGAAAGAAATGGCTAGCTCTCAGTCAATCGAGAATTTGCAAATTACAGAATATAGTGTTTTGAAGGAGATGTGCCTATCTTTAACATCATGACTTATTTTCAACAATGTGCTATCGTCATGACACTATATTTACTTCAGCAGAATAGTTTCCTGATTAGAGATACTTTGGACACTGGAAGAAAGAAAGCCTACACCAACAGACATGATAGTGCACCTTTGATTGTTTCTAAACATGTGATTTCAGTCTCAAGCATTTCCCTAAAGAAGTAACAAGCAAACATGGATTACCATAATTCCCACTCGTCGGCTACTGATATTCCACCTACACATGGACATTCAGATATGGTTCACTTTATGTTCTACTCCCTCCGTTCCTAATATAAATCTTTTTAGAGATTTCGATATGGACTACATACGGATGTATATAGACGTAGTTAGAGTGTACATTCACTCATTTTGCTCCGTATGTAGTCCATATTGGAACCTTTAAGAAGACTTATATTTAGGAACGAAGGGAGTAGTACATTCATTGCTAGTTTCTTCACAAGAAAAATAAAACAAAATAATCATACTTTCCCAAATTTATACATGAAGTTGGATTATTTCAGTTATGCCATTCCACAATTTTAGTTGCAAGAATCTTTTTGTGGCACAATACGATTCCTTCTTCAGCCCTAAACAAAAAGATACAAAATTGAAATGGAGTTGATCAGTACAGTGGATAATTGGTAAGAATCTGCACCTGCCAATCGCAAGGTTGTGGAGTGATGGAGTCGTCATGGTGGATCCTGCTGAAGACCAGAGACACAGAGCAATAGGCGCCACCAACATCGACTATGCCACAAGGCGGCAGCCTGTTTCCTCGGGAGGAGGCGGCTGCATCAGGGACACGCACGGCAAAAACCTCCACCAGATTGCTCCCGTAGAATGGTTGGTGAGCATAACTTAGGTCGGCATACGCATGCAACTGCTCATCATTCGGGCCATCATAGCCAGTTGCAGCTGCCATGGGGACTTCCGTAGCAACAAGGCCCTCCTTTTCTGGGTTGGAACTTGCTTTTGGGGAGGCTCGTGGCTGAAATCCCAAATTCCCCTGTCTGTTGAAAATGATGTTAAAGTCCTCATTGATCATGGTTTATTTGTTTTTATTGTAGATTTTGTTTATCGTTAAGTGCAAATGATCATCAAATACAGACAGGCTCCAAACAGATCGATAGAAATTACAATTAAGTTAGCTCCAAAAAAAATACAAACTTGCTATCCTGCCATCATCCATCGTATTTCTAACAGAGAAGCATGAAGTTCTTACATACTCCCATACATGTGCTGCACCATCCTACCATTCATATGCATGTAATACAAGGAACATTGCTGGGGGCGCGGGGTGGGGGTTACCTTCTGTCTGCGGGGTGGGGACGACAGTCGGGGATGGGGTACCCGACGGCGGCCGATGCAGCGGAGGACGACGGCCAAGGGGAACAGCGGCGATTGGAAGCGCTCGACGTCTGCGGAGAAAGAGCCACCAGATGGCTGGGAAGAAGGCGGAGTCTACGGCGTGGCCGCCGCCGCCGCCGGCGGCCTACTGTTCGGGGGAGGAGGAGCGGAGAAATTGGGAGATCGATAGAAGAGACAATTACAAATTGAACCTTTAGTTATGTCACACTGCCTTCGCATCACCGTTTGACAGCGACTAGTTTGAACGTTAGCGCTGCTAGTCTATATTTAGAATTTTAAGGTAATTTATTACTCCCTCGGTTCGTTTTTGTAAGTCGTTTTAGACAACTTAAAATAGGCTGTTTTGCACATTGTCTGAAATGTCTTCAAGGTCTTATAAAAGTGAACAGAGGGAGTAGAATAGTTATAATGTTGTCCTAAAAAAACTATTTTTTGGCGAATACTAAAAAAAAACTTTGTATGGTGTCATCATCTAATCGCTAGAATATGTGGTTAAAAATTCTACACAAGAATTATGACATATGTTGTTTACAAACATATTCAATATAATTATGAAGTTAGTTGCGGGGACGTCACTAGTGTGCACTGTACATTAGCAACGTGTGCAGTAGCGAAGCTACAATAGAAAGCCTGGGCGGACCGGTACAAAGGAAGATTTGCAACCCCATGGCTCAGTTTCTTAATCTCCACTATAATCTTCAATATAATTATGAAGTTATTTGCAACCCCATGGCTCAGTTTCTTAATCTCCACTACAATTTCTACGAGCTGGGCGGGCCATGGCCGATTTACCAACATGTAGCTCCGCCGGTGAACGTGTGGCTGAGGCTAAACACACTACTCTTTGCACTATACTAGTGGACTAGTGAATACTAGTGGACTAGTGAATGGGGCGTGCCGCCTGAAGGGTGACTGGGCGGTGCCAGGTAGGACAACGCTCATCCAGCAGCCTTTTTTGGCTAGCTTTACAATCGAGAGCACATTTCATTAAAAAAGACCGTTGCTTCAGTTCAGTACCATTGCCACATTGGCGCATTTCACCTGATCAGTACTACAAATTCTATCTCTCTACAAAAACACTATAGTGATGCTGCAAGCTTGTCGCACTGCGCCGACACAAAGGCCAGCATGTCCTGTCGAGGTCATAGACGACTTCTGTGTTCTGCTGCTAGTAGTTGCGGATGACGGTTTGGTCCCGGCCATCATGTCTAGCACCAGGCACATGACCTGCACGCCGTTGTCCTCCAACACATAGTACGCCAAGGCAGCTCCCAATCGCTGCCGTCCAAGTGGAGTGGAGCGTCAGCGACAGCACCAGCACGGGCGCGGCCCCCTGCCGCTGCCAGTTCAAAGCAGAGGTCCAGCTCAGTTCAATAGATAGTAGGTTGTACCTCCTCTTTGATAGTTGAGGAGGCTCGGAGCTCTAGTATTACCTGTATTACATGCCTACTCATAAATTTAAAACCAGCTTGGTTAAAACCTCATATAACTTTCAGAATAAAACATGGCAAAGCAGAGTTTTGATAACAAAAGCATGCAACGAACCAGGATTTTTGATAAATAAAATCAAGAGGCCATGTTATGCTCCAACAAGCTATACTGCAATAGTCAGTTCTATCATCAAGCTGATTACATAATAGATGATGCATTGTTCAGGCATGTTCAGGAGATAAGCTTAAGATTTCAAACTGAAAATACATAAAAATCAACTGCCATATACATCCCCATAACTAAAGTAAGCACAAAATGAGAAAGTTATAGTTTTTAAACATATTGCTTCTAGGTCTGTAGCACACTATACATTAAACTACACATGCCCCCTAAGCAATTTCAGATCTCCTTTTGAACTACAAAGTTCATCTAGAACTGTGATAACACATAACAATGAATAATCCATCTAGGCAAAAACACCCAGAGTCTATCCAAGAAGACCGCCTTGACAGTGCAGATATATCAAACAGATCAGTCTAAATTTTAAGCACTAACAAATTCAGTTTTTTTCTGCTCCCCGAAAGCGGGAAAGCGATTTGCAGTCTCATACCTCTTTTCTGAGGTCATCGCCGATGCCTCCTTCATCCCCGAGATCCTCCTTCGGCGCTCCACTCGCTTCAAGCTCTGAAAACAACACGCACGCCACACCACAGAGAAAACACCAAATCAAGCGATTAGCAATCCATCACTGCCATATAGGCATCGAATCCGATCCGATAGGCGCAACGAAAGATTCAAAACCTACTCACTGTTTCGTCATCGTCCAGGAAGGCATCCTGAGCCGGCTCTGGCACACGAGCGGATCCTGAAGAAACTCCCGAAAAAACAGATCATCGTCGTGTGGACCAAAAATCAGACGAAGATTTTACCTAGATCGGGCGCGACCAGTCACCACTAAACCGCAGCGGCCTCGAGCTCGGAGTTCGATTCCACCTTCAACCTTCTGACAATCTGCAGTAAACAAAATGGAAGCGAGGTGAGAAAACCGTCGAACCGATGGCAGGCACAATAAACATGCATGTCAATGAAGCAATATTCTCAAATGATGTACTTACCTTTAATTATCTGTTGCAGGATAGAAAGCTGAAGCGATACTTGACTCCCTTTGATGTCAGGCTGAATAGAGCTCTGAAGAACTACTCTGGTTGTGTCGATAGAGCTCTGAAGAACTACTCTGGATAGTTACTGCTTGCTAAGTTTAAGAGTTAAAAGAGTGTTTTGGTTGTGTTGATAGGCTCTGTTTCTACTTTTTGTAGGAAGAATGATTTGTAGATTTGGAGTCTACTCCAACTGAATTTTGTGTACATTGAAATGGAGATGCATCAGTAATTTTGTGTACATTGAATGGAGAATTGGGCTTGGATTCCCATTACTCTTATCCTACCTCAGCAATTTCGGGTTAGGATAAAATCATGGGTTTTCCCAAAATAAAATAAAACAAGCCCAGTAAGAAAGTATCATAAGAACCAAAGCCTATCAGAGAATTAGGCACTTCTGTTGGCATGTCAACAATCAAGTCCTCAATTTTTATTCCATCTGTAAAAGATGAACAATAAACTTAATATGTAAAACTCGTCTCGAGACTGCCATACTTTAACCAGGAGCCAGGAAAGCTAGAGTGCATATCACACATACATTCAGGCAAGCAAATAACTTCGATTGAATCCAATCCTTTGCATATATGGCATAAAGGCATCTAGAGAAGAAAAATACTTGATGATGTCAGTCTACCTTGCCAAGCTCATCAAATCCATCCAGCTGATTAGTTCTTGAAATCCTTCAAATCCTTCCAAGGACAAAAGATAGCTCACCTTCAAATCCTTGGCAAAGCATAGCCTTAGTTCTTGAACTGAGCTCTTCTTGCAGATGATCTGCAGTGAGCCCCCAAACGAATGTTTGATAGTATCAATAGTATGAATGACATCACTGAGTGCACATTTTCTACCGTTGGAGATCAAGATATCCCTGATCGCCAGTATTCCCTGTGATTCAAATTCAAATTATAAAACTGTAAAAGAGACAATTTTCTATGACATAGTTTAGTAGGAGTCAAATTCATCCACACTACAACTCAAGTGGTTTTATGTTTGTTTTCTTCATCTGGAAACCAAGCTAATTTGAATACCAAAGTTTTAGGTGTATAGCCAACAAAAGAAACCAGCAATTCCTACAAGAAAAAACAATAATGAGCTATGCGTAATGAGTTAATGGCCAGATGCTTACTGTAACATTATATCTGATGTAGAGATCACGGGCAGTAGTGAAGTACTGTAATTCTTCCTGTACAGCAGGGGCCGAGCATATTCCATGCCTCTGTACAAATTAAACAAATGGCATAGATTTAGCAATGGAAATGAGACAATGTTTGTGCACATGGGTAACAATTAGCAAGTCTTTCTTATGACAATAATCTAATTCATTAGGTAAATGGATTGAAGAAATTTCCACACTAAAGGATCCATGAACAACCGATTGAGCAGCACATATCAATGACATTATGCAAAACAACATGCAAAGGAACAACACAAAAGGTTAATGACAATTCCAACCAAGGAGTAATTCTAGAGTCCAATCCACAGTTCTTGTGAAAATTAAAAGACATGCTTCAAGAACACCTAATTGGCAGCATTAAGCTTCTACGATATTTGCACAAACCAATTCTCTCACACGTGAGCTGCAGCTTAATTAAATAGATTCAGAAGAAACACGAGTACATATATCAGTGCATAAACCACTCTTCTCAACGCTCGGCTGGTCTAAGTTCTGATATCTTCATTCTTCATATCCTCCAAAAAAATATGCTTTGATGTGCAGAAACCAGACCACTTCAAGTTCTAGTGAATAATACAATTGTCACTGAAATAGCATAAGCACTTGCATTCCTATGTACTTTAGATAATGTGTTAGGTGGATAAACTGGTGTATTGCAAAGGAACACATGACAGACAAATCGAATAACATACATCAAAGACAATATTTTACCATCTCAAATTAACTACTGCAACTATTTGATTTTGTTAATCACAGAAAAATCAACTTTCTCGTTTCCATCCTTTGTGATTCCTTTTGTCGTCTTATACAGATTGTTTTCAGCACACATTCTTCATTTAAGCGCTATCCTGTTAATTCTTTCATTATTCACATAAAAAATTTCAGGTAGGATATTATTTTGTTTGTATAAATATGTTACTATTATTATTTTACTTGACAAAAAAGACAACTCTGCCTCCAAAGGTTTGCTTTACGTCTTCAGGCCAGATATGTGGCACTATACGACGAATTCAGTTATAATTCAACCAAATGGAAGACAAGCGTCCGAATTGCCGAGCATCAAAACCAAAATGAAAAAAAGAACCATGAATTTCAGCAATTACTAACCTTCTTTAACCAATCCTAGCAAGACTGGCAGGTACTCTTCCAACGCCTGCAGGATATTACCAGTACTAGATCCTTCACAAACCAGTGACAAAGAAAAAAAACTCAGTGTCAGTTCAGAGACCAACATCTTGCACGTCCTACAGATTTCTCTATTTTCTGTGTCGTACATGATTGCACGATGATTGAACTTAACAAATCGTGTTACATCTCCAATGCAGTCAGCGACCATGCATCATATGCCTACAATAGTTACAGAAAAAGAGGCGTATGGAAGATGAGAAAGGAAAGAGACGCAGTCACCTATACTCGATCTCCAGACAGATCGTCTCTCTCTGTCGCTGTGCATGAGGGACGAGGACGACGGCGGCGACACCACGGACTGGTCGGCCTCCTGGTACGTCTCTCCGGCGCATCAGCCTAGCAGATTTCCTGTTTATCCCTTGCATCCTACTTGCATTGTTCAAAACTGAACCTGCCTCACTTGTTAAATGATTTCAAATTAAACACTGTCTTAAAGAACGACCATGCTATTTATATCTTTAATGCCATTGATAATAGAATCCAAATTTCCATTCATGATTTTTTAGCAGACAATGAGGCCAACAGATTGATATGAGTTTTCTGGCAACCAAGGTGGAGTTTTTTTTCTAATGTGTATCATGCATACAGAAGTAATATAATAGAACCAAGGAAATTCTGATGTTGCTATTAATCTGTTATCACCGTAACGCGGAAATATAAAACATATATAACCTCCAGGTCCTTCCTATGAAACCATCTTTTCTTGAGCATAAATCCTGCTCCCATAGATCATTGTTTGGACTGTAGTCAGCTCTACAACGCAAGAATGTATCAAATAGGTTAACAGAGTACGGACCATCAAGTTAGGGAGTTACCTAAAGAAGCGCAGCTACTCATGCTCATCTAATGAATATTTACTTGTACCCACATCGACTTGTCTAACTCCCGGTAATAGGAAATCTAGGGATTTTGTACTTAGGAGAATAGATTAGCTTGCTGGGGTAGAACAGAAGAACTAATTAAAAAAGCATAGGATAGTAGAGTTCAAATGCCACAGTACCAATTTCGTGAGAACAACATTTGCAGGCAGGTAGGCAGCCACTCAAGTTCATTTGTAACCTAAATTAATCTCCATCAATCTGAGAACCGAATTGCTAGTGCCATCTATATCATTAGCGTAAACCAAAAGACAAGGACGAATCTACCAGAAATACAGGACCGCGTGAAGCAATCATCCTACCCCAATTCAACAACAAGCAAATCATATCATATGGGAGGCGAGCACAACCGACCGCGCAAGCCCAACGAGTTGAACCCAACGCACCTCAAGCCCGTGCGGCTCAGATCCAATCCTATGCCTACCAAATCAAGACAGTGGGGCGGGGTGGGGTGGCTGAAGGAACGGAACAGGGGAGCTCACCTGGGCAGGGCGGATGATGAAATTCACCAGCTTGGACTGGGCGTCGGTCTGGCCGGGCCTCTCGACCTGGATGACGCCCTTGAGGGGCATGTAGCCATCGCTGACGCCGAGGAGGATAGGGTCCTCGGCAGAGGGATATCAGGAGGGCCCTCGCCCGCAGCCGCGTGGGTGGGAAGGGAGGCGCGGTGGGGCGCGTCCCGCGCGCCGGTGGCTCTCCAAATCCGGCGACGCTGATAAACAAGCAGAGGAGGCGACGGTTGCATTGGCGTGCGGAGGGAGAGCAGGTCGCATGCGGGGAGGGCATCGGTGGCTCGCGGCTGTTTTTTTATCGCTTCGTTCGTACCGTAAAAGCTGGCACAGTAAAAATAAACAGATGGGCATTGCGAGGAAGCGCCGTTGATGCCCACCTTATTGTTTTGGATAGGGGGCGCCCTGAGGTGGTCATGTGCGCTACTATTTTGGCTGTTGTGCTTTCTCACGCATCAACATGGTAGCAATAATGGACTTCATAAATACTAAGGCAAAATGTGTATCATGATTCTGATGATGGTGTCGTATAAGTTATGCACATTTACCAATACAACCCTTCTCAGCCTAAATGAAAACCCTTGTTGGAGCTACTGATCCCATAGGTTAAACATTAATCAATGATTGGGATGATGCCTGTTATGATCTTTGAAAGCCTCACGATGAATATACTATTGATAATAATGTTTACCAATAGAATTGAAAGTGGGTTCAGAAGAGTGTAAACTTTAGGTAAAAAGAATCTCACATATTCAGAGTGTTCAATCTTATGATTTTTTTTATGAAAGTGGTTTTGAAGAGGTCATGACTTTAGTTGATTATGCTATTTAGTTTCTTCATAGGGCAAGTTCTGATGGATTTAAAAAAAATAGCTTGTAATTTCATGCAAATTTCGTTAATAATCACTGTGCCTAAAAAATGGCATAAATTACATGGGCTAGATTCTTTTTGCAATGTTCTCGTGAGTGTTGGCACAGACTAATGAGTAACCACATGAAAAAACAGAGTTCTACATACAAAGCTTGATCTAGTAGTCATGTTTTACATAAGTACACAAAGGATAAGCAAGTGATCAGAAGACTTGATTATAACATAAGAGATGGCTTTTAAAAATTGATG
>NC_041392.1:651412516-651424324 GCF_002162155.2 Triticum dicoccoides
TACTTTCAAGAGTCTTACACGTCAAGAAAAAGCCGTACATCAGCAAGGAATTTAGTTGCAAACTATTGAGAAATCTTGCACTAAATCATCGCAGTGTAGTGTCGTGGCTAGACCACCAGCAGAACAGCCCGTAAAGAGGGACTGAAATGTGTGGAAATACAATCTGAACTCAATAAATTAGTTATGACCCGTGCAATATTGACAAGTCCCTTTTCCATGAGTTCGTCAATAACCGCTTCAAAGATGCGCTATCCTCTGAAGGGAAGTGTACTTCTATCCTACATCATCACAAACAGAACATCACTTCAAGCAACAAAGTTAATGACAATGTACCCGAATTCAAAATAATCACCTGTGCTTGACCTTCCACATCCCCAGAAAATGACGCCCCGTCTCACATACACTTCGTTCCAGTTGTAGAAATCTAATAGCACGCTGATCAAAATTAGTGCAAGGACATACCAAATAGGTAAAAAAACCATGAAAGCCTCACCTTATCCAAACAAACAGGATGAGGAACAATGTAAAATGATTGCCCAGATAGAAAGGAGTGGTCTGTGGGAGAGAAGTGTTGATGATTACCAGGATTCAATTGTTGATCACTCTCAAGGATCCCAGCTGTGGCAAACCATTGCGATTTATGAAATTAATATTGACCAAGCAGCATTCAGGAGGCCACTGCTGCAGGTTCTACCAGTAGCACTGAAAGCTAAGAGTACTAAACCTTCATCGACTAAAAGGTGAACATGTACTAGTAGAAAACAGGGCTTTGGTTCAGGCCTGACCAGCCCATTCACTACAAAAAAATACACTTCCGTGATGATACGTGTTTGTCACAGTAGGTCGCGTTTTCTGTTATGCATGTACATCCATGACAAATTTATGACAGAATCAAGATAGTCATACATGTACTGTCGTAGAAGTGTTCCATGACATTGCTAAAATTATCATCACGGAAGTGTCCACTTCCATGACGATAAATCAGGCGTCACAGAAGTGCTTTCGTCAAGGGTGACCGACACGTGGCATCCAGCGTAACAGAACGTCGTTAAGCTATCGGGTCGGATTTTGGATCCGATAACCCGTTAACAGCCACGACCAATGCCGATTTTCCACGTGTAAAATTCTCATTGGCTGACGGATCCAACAGGCGAGATGGGCCTATGATATGTTGACACGTGGACCGGCCCAAAAGTGGCCCACAAAGATTAAATGGGCCGGCCCAACAGAAGGCCCATAAGATTTAGCGGACCATAATGGGCCGGCCCAGCTAAAGGCCCACAAAATTTAGCGGACCATAATGGGCCGGCCCAGCTAAAGGCCCACACGATTTTGCAGACCATAATGGGCCGGCCCAACTAAAGGCCCACAAGATTTTGCGGACCATAATGGGCCGAGCCAGCTAAAGGCCCATAAGATTCTGCCGACCATAATGGGCCGGCCCAGCTAAAGGCCCAACATTCTCTGTCAAATCGGCCCGTCAACGGCCTGTCCTAAACTTGTCATCAACGCAGCCCATGGTCACTTCTGGTCTGTTAACAGTCCGCTAAGTAATTGGGCCGAATTATGGCCCGGTGTATTTCCGGCCTGTTAAAGGTCCGGCTTCATTTGGGCCCATTTACAGGCCATCAAAACTTTCGGCCCATAAACAACCATGAAGGATTTGGGTCATATTCGGCCATGTCTGACATTCGGCCTGTTAGAGGCCCACTATAGCTTTGGGCCACTTTCGGCATGTTGTCATTTTTGGTCTGTTAACGCCGGACGTAAACCATGGGCCATATGTGGCCCAACGTCATATTAGGCCCATTAAAGGCCCATATAAAAATGACGATAATCTAGCCCGACCGAAGTTCCGTCCTGTTAAAGGCCCGTGTATTAGGTCGGCGCATTTACGGCCCGTCCGAATTTCGGCCTGTTAAAGTCTAGTGGGTTATTTGGCACAATCAGGGCCCAATCTCACTTTCGGTCTATTAAAGGCCCATGTATTTTATGGGCTCGAGATATTTACACCTGTAAACGGCCTATTTTTACTGAGGGCCCAAATTATGTTTAGGCCTATTAAAGGCCCACTATGGGTACAGGCCTACTAGAAAAAAATGAAAGCTTATGCTGATTTAGGCCTAGATATTTTTAGTGGGCTACATGCCAATTTCGGCCCGTAATCGTTTTTAGCCCAATTGAAATGGGCCCGATGAATGTTGGCTTGTTGGGCTCCTACGAAGCTTTCGGCCGATTACATTACTAAGATAAACCTACACTATACAAAAATAGTGTCGTAATTACTGCAGCCTGAGGCAAAATCATAAATGTTGTATCACAACAAAATAAATTCCAACCATACAACAAAAGGCATGTTGGCATAAAGTTTACAGTCCTTCCAGATAAAAGCACCATCAGATGTATAGAAGCACAGATCATTTGACCTGAGTGCTAATGTTTCAGGCTGTAGAATCTGATGGAGCAGCACGGTCTCCACCTTTTTTCCGCCATCGCTCTTGAACGACGAAGCGAATGTTTGATAGTCTGGTTTCAAAACCATTCATATCTTGACGACATTTCTCAACCACTATTCTTGTTTCCGAAACAACGTCCATTAGGGATTGGACTTGTGTCTGGAGCACAGATATATCACTCTGTCTAGCAGGAAGATTTTGTTCAGTAGGCGATTTGGATGAGGTTACCTTGACAACCAACCCAGAATTACGCAGGAAGGTGCTTTTTGCACTGTTAGTGGAGAGATACTGACGCACTGCAGCAAGAGGTGACATTGTGCCTGTAGTAACCTCGTCACCTTCAGGTGGTTGTGGTTATTCAAACATTTGTTCCATAGCTTCCTGAAAGTTTGAACTTGTAGATTAGTGTACCAGATAAGTTACTAATGAGACAAAAACAAACAAAGTAGGTTAAACGTTTATACATAACTTATTTTGGTGAACTACTGTAATACATTAGCATGTATTGTAGTGCCAACTACATAATAAAATCACTTTCGGAACATATGTCCATGTAGCATGCCTACTGTATTGTCTATTTCCTCACATTCGTTGACATCTAAGGATAAAGAGACATGGTTTAAAGTAGGATGAACATAGTATGACATCATTCATATCATGGGCAAACAGATATAAAACAAACAGGCTATTTTATCATTGTGTGCGCATGTGAACATAACAACTAGATTACAGATCAAGACCAAAAGAATATCCTTCATCTCTTTTAAACCATGTAAGGTGAAATGATACGTTAAGACAACTGTGAATAAAAGTGAACAGAGTAACTGACATTGGCTACAAACCAAGTAGTTAAATGAACACATCACAGTACCAATCAGTTCAAGGCAGGAGGAGTAAGGACTTACAACAGCGGCTTGAACTGGTGTGCTCATGCCCTTCATCTTGCTGGTGTGGCAATCCTTGAAGATTTGCACTGCATTCGGTTCAGGTTCTTTTTGGTCCGCACGGGATTTCCTCTGTATTTGGAACAAGTCAGTATACATACGATAATATGGCACAAAAAAGGAGGAAGTAGCAGCTATTTACAAGAGCCTCGCAGTGTGCAATATAGCTACGAGATTCTGTGGTCTGTTGGAATTTCACTTTAGAATGGTTGGTTTTGTTCTTCAAACAGCTAGCCTAGAAGAAGATACACTTGTAAGGCACATACATAAATACAAGTTCAATATATGGTCTGATCAAATACATATAGCCTACCTGATACTTTGGATCAGACCAGTGTTTAATGATGGATGTACAGTCTTCATCTGTAATATATTCCACTGGAGATGTTTGGGCGATTTCATTGTTAGCCTTGCCTTCAAAGTGAGATTTTCTAAGGTGGTACCGATATTGTCGCAGAGCAGACTGAAAAACATGAGTGCATACTTGTCTAGTTGCATCATCTTTCGGATCCAACTTGAACCTCATCTGTTGAAAAAAGAATGTGAGTCTTATTAGGAGGAAGCTAGAAAGTATGGGACAGAGCAAGACAATATTACTAATTGCGATGAATAACATTACTTACGGATAAATGGTCAAGGAAGGTGTTAAACTGGGTATTGTCTTTCTCATTCCTGTACGGGATCCACGTTGGGAGGATACGTGCATGACACCTAACGGCAACGGCTGCCTCTGATACTAACTTGGCTGACTCTGTAGCATCACGTGGCCTTTTTAAACCAGCCTGAAAATAGATCTCCATTCTTCCTTCTTTAGATTTTGTTAATCTGTCAAGCATTATCCCTGATGTCTGTTTCCGCTTGCACCGTGGTGCTAGTTCAACAACGAATATGGAAAGTGTTAGTGTACATCAAACTGTGAGAGTACATATAAAGGATCATGCAACTACAACTTGACTCGGTCAGGTACCGTCTTGGTGTTGATGCTCATGAGGTTCATCTGATCTTGCCAAGTCCTGTTGTGTCAGCAGTGCTTCAGAAGTAGTGTTAGGTGTGAAGGCAGCTTGGGAACTGGCCAGTTCCAGAGCAAACAAACGAGTAACTGGTTGAGATGCTGGTACAGTTGAAGCGGATGCTGCAGCTGGTGGAGCAGGTGATACTGTGTTTGTAGATTTAGCCGGTGGACTTGGACCTTCTACTGCACTATAAGTACCAGCAGAATCTCGACGGCAGAACCTTTTCCGTTTCACCGGACGAGTAACAACACTCCCTACTATATTATTTTCCTTGCTCTTTTTTGACTTTGCCATGTCAAGTTGTACCCACAACACAAAAGAATAAAATCACTCTTCAGAACTCATTGATGCATGATACAAACGAGCAATACTTTGATGTAAGACAACCGTATGAGGATGGAATATGTAAGAAAAATAGGATGGCATGACATATTCACAGCTACGATATGCAAACTAAGCAGAAGGATTTTCAAGAAAATAGAAGTAATGCAAGCTAGACACCATATAAAAGATGCAACCAATATTACTCTGCCAAGTTAAAAGTGTCTTGTCATAAGTGGCAATTCGAAAAATTAGAAGCAGTACAACGTAGAAATCAATACAAGATGCAACCACTATCAAACTGCCATGTTAAAAGCGTCTGATGCGGGATACACAACAGCAGTACTTTGATGTAAGAACATGGTATTATAGATAGATGCAGTGTATTCTAGACACAGAAAGCCATGTCATATGCACATGTATAACATATACACTCAGCAGGTGCAATTTAATCAAAATAGAAGAAATACAGGCTAGACAACATATGCAACATGAAACCAATTATCACACTGTCAACTTAGAGCAAGCACCTGCGATGGTGGAGTACGGGAGATGAACTCATCATGTAGACTTGGGACTTCAACTTCATTAGCAGTAGCAGTGGCAAATCTAGAGAGTCTCTGTTTGCGTCGGTGCGGAGGACCACCAACATCCCCTAACTTACTCTTTTCCTTCCTATTTTCTGATATTGCCTTATGAAGTCAAAACCACAAGAAGATGAATAAAATTAGCTTTGCATAACTGGTTGATGCATGATACAGACGAACACTACTTTGATGTAAGGCAAGTGCAGGATAGGAGGATGGAATATATACAAAAAAAGACAGTGTTTCATATTCACACGTACGATAGCGTGTCTTATGGGTAAGTAATCATTGCAGGTATAAGTTGTAAGCTACGCAGATGCAATTCAACATAATCAGAAGCAATACAAACTAGACATCATACAGAAAACGCAACCACGTATAACAGTTCTAAGTAAGAGCAAGCACCTATGATGGTGGAGTAGGGGAGATGTGCTCATCATGTACATGTATGTTCTAGAAACAGGAACACGTGTCATATTCACATGCATTATTTGTAAAGTAAGCAGATGCAATTCAAGTTAGAAGCAATACAAGCTAGACATCATACGCAACATGCAACCACATATAATAGTGTCAAGTTAGAGCAAGCACCTGTGATGGTGGAGTAGGGGAGTCATCATCTACACAGCTACGTTGACTGTCCAGCCTTGTGTTGTCTTGCGAATCTTGTTGGGAGGATGGCGGAGTAGAATCTGTAGAGACCCCCTGTTTGAGTTGCTCTGAAGGACCACCATCATCCACTGCCGGACTAATTTCCTTCAGCTGTAATGATTTTGCATTGTGAAGTCAAACCGATAAGAAGAAGGGATTAGAAACACTGCAAGACACCATATGGAAGGTGCAATCAATATCACTCTGCCAAGTTAAAATTGTCTCCTCATAGGTGGCGTTCATCAAACTAGAAGCAATACATGCTAGAAATCATATTCAAGACGCAAACCAATATCACACTGCCAACTTAAAGGTGTCCCATCATAAGTGACTGATGCAGGATACACAAGAAGAGTAGTTTCATGTAAGAACATGGTGTGATAGACAGATATAGTATGTACCAAAAACAGGAAAGCGTGTCATATTCACATGTATCATGTGTAAGCTAAGCAGATGCAGTTTACACTAATTAGGAGCAATACGAGCTAGACACCATATGCAACATGCAACCAGATATCACACTGCCAAGTTAGAGCAAGCACCTCGGATGGTGGAGTAGGGGAGCGAAGACTTGGACCTTGTAACGCACTGTCAGTACAAGGAGAACCGGTACAGATGCTCCGTTTACGTTGCTGCAGAGGACCACCATCATCGCCTTCCTTACTCTTTTCCTTCCTCTTTCTTGATTTTGCCTTGTCAAGTCAAACCCACAAGAAAAAGGAATAAAATTTTCTCTTCAGAACTCATTGATGCATGATACTGACGAACACTACTTTCATGTAAGGCAGCCGCATGATAGGAGGATGGAATATGTATGAAAAACAGGACGGCGTGACATATTGACATGTATGATGTATAAAGTGTAAACTAAGCACAAGGTGCTTGAACTTGTTAGAATCGATGCAAGCTAGAAACCATATGAAAGATGAAACCAATATCACTCTGCCAAATTAAAAGGGTGCCCTAACAAATGTATTTGACCAAATTAGAAGAAATACATGGCAACAGGCTAGAAATAATATGCAATATGCAACGAATAAAGGTGACTCATCGTAAGTGATTGATGCAGGATACAGAAGAGAGGTAGTTTCATGTAAGAACAAGGTTAACACATAGATGTAGTGTGTACCAAAAATAGGAAGGCATGTCATATTCACATGTATAGTGTGTAAACTAAGCAGATGCAATTTACCCTAATTAGAAGCATTACAAGCTAGACACCGTATGCAACATGCAACCACATATCACACTGCGAAGTTAGAGCAAGCACCTGTGATGGTGGTGTAGGGGAAGTGCGGTCTTCAGGTACAGAGCTACATTCAATATCTTCATTTAGGCTTGCTGTTTCTTGAGAATCATGTGGAGAGGATGAAATTGCATTCTTTATAAGAGTATTGCGTCTCATATTAACCAACGTGCGTGACTGTCTCATCATGAGCAAGATAGACGCAAGATACACAAGAACAATAGTTTGATGTAAGAACATGGTGTGATAGGCAGATGTAGTATGTACCAAAAACAGGAAGGCGTGTCATATTCACATGTATAATGTGTAAGCTAAGGAGATGCAACTTAACAAATTAGGAGCATCGATGAGGGATACACAAGAAAATTAGTTTGATGTAATAACATGGTTAATAGAAAGACGTAGTATGTACCGAAAACAGGAAGGCATGTCATATTCACAGGTATAATGTGTTAATTAAGCAGATGCAATTTACCCTAATTAGAAGCATTACAAGGTACGACACCATATGCAACATGCAACCACATATCACACTGCCAAGTAAGAGCAAGCACCTGCGATGGTGGTGTGGGGGAATAGCGGTGATCAACTAGAGAGCTACGTTGACTATCTTCATTTAGCCTTGCTGTTTCTTGAGAATCATGTGGGGAGGATGACACTGCACTCTTTAAACGAGTATGGGGTCTCACAGTAACCCACCCGGGTGACTGTCTCATCATAAGTGATTGACGAGGGATACAAAAGAGCATTAGTTTGATGTACGAACATGGTTAATAGACATATGTAGTATGTATCGAAAACAGGAAGGCATGTCATTATCAAAGGTATAATGTGTAAAGTAAGCAGATGCAATTTAACCAAATTGGAAGCAATACAAGCTAGACACCATATGCAACATGCAACCACATTTGACAGCGTGAAGTTAAAGCAAGCACCTGGGATGGTTGTGTGTGGCAATTGAGATCATCAACTGCAGAGCTACGTTTATTGTCTCCAACTGTTGACATTGCACCCGTTAGAGCGCTGGAACGCTTAGTGCTTATCTTCGAATTACACCGGAGCGACTTCTGTCTTTTCTTTTCTGCATTCATCAACACTGCGTCAAAGTCTGAAATACCCATGCATAAAAAACAATAGTGTGAGTATGGGTGAAGTGTGTGCACAATTAGTACAGTGTAAAGGTAGAAGATAGCAGGTCGGTGAGAAATAAATGACGGGAGACATATGATAGCTCTACAACATGCATGGCACACTAAATTACTACAGGATTCTATGAAAATAACAGTCGACTGAAAGCAAATAGGCCAGTCCATTTTTTCTGCACCGTACGATGTACAAAGAACGGGCAGATCGCCTTCATCTACCTCCAGCCAGTCAGTGTTGACGATCTTCCTCGAAACGCCAGCGACCACCGGCCCAGTATTCCTCCCCTGCCTGCGCCCTCCCCTCGACCTCACCGCACCGCTGTGCTTGGCACCACCCCCCGGCCATCCATTCAAACCCCGCCGACCTCCAGATCGGGCGCAAGAAGCTCCTGCGCCCCACACCCCGCTTCCCCGGGGAGCAGGCGGACTAGGTGCTCCGCGCGCCTAAGCGGGTGCTGCTTCTTTTAGTTGCGGTTCGACTGACCCTGAATTGAAATCCAGGCGGGCTACTGACCTCTAGCAAAGGTGAAATAGTAAAAGGGAGGAAACCTTGTGCATTTAGTATCACGAAGAAGATGCAGTAAGAAGCGCTCAACTAGTTTCTTTCGTGGGATGAATACGGTGTGAGCAGAGACATAAGATTTGCACGAATATGGGAAGAGGAGTACCTCTTTCTGCTGGCAGTGTTGTGTCCTCCTTCTGTTTTTCTGACGATCTTCTTGTTGTTCGCGGAAACCAGAAGTTGTGGAGGACGGTGCAGCCTTGGACGAACCCATGGCCAAGTTGTTGAGTGTGGTGCGGTGGCCGTCTGTCGGCGGCGGGGAAGCGGATCCAAGGTGGCGAACGATGGCGTAGCGGGAACAGCTCCGGTGCGGTGGACGGTTGCAATAGTGGAGCGCAGCAGTGAGGCGCAGGACGGCGTGGTCGGAGTGGTTCTGGTACGGCGCACATCGGCGTCGACGTTGTGGAGGCAGCTCTGCCTCAGCTTCAGCTGCTAAGTCCTTGAGGGCGTTGCGGTTGCGGTTGCGTTGGACGACGACGTCGGGGTACCGGCTCCGGCGTGATGGAGGAGGGCGGCGGTGGATTGGCCGCTATGGGGTGGAGGGCAGAGGAGCCTGGGGTTTCGCGGCTGGTGGAGAGGGCGTTTTCGCGCCCACAGAGTATGAATGGGGAAACAGAGGGAGGTGGGGAACTAAGGGGGAACAATGTTTCGGTTTGAGACGCGCTTGTTTGAAATTTGGGGAAAGTTACAAACTTTCCCCCCATCTAAAATTTCAAACATATTGCGGGTTGGGGGTAGGACAGTCATGTCAGGTGTCCCAAATGTGGGCGGGATCGATTTTGGTCGAGCGCATGGGTAGGCGCCCCACGGCATATGAATGCTTCTCTGGCGTCTTGGTGAAGTTACAAACCTACCCCGGTTTAGACATTTGGACATCGGGCCGATAGGCTACACGGGCCAGAGTCAGGACAATAATTTCCTACCACCAAAACATTAGTCTCGCGCGGTTTCGGGTGACCAGAGGCCTATTTGGCGCTTCGTTCAATATTTGGGAGCAGAAGCATTAACGTTTTTGGTTCTCTTGAATTGAACTTTCAGGATTTGTCAAACTTCACAAATCTTTACTCTTGAAAATCCTAAAGCTACTATTATTTTGAAATGGAGGGGGTACATTTGAATATACATTGTACATGAGTGTATATTAAAAAATATGCAACTTACCTCAGTCCATGCATGGTTCCAGATATAATCTCCTTGGTTGCAAAAAAAAGTTAGATATGCGTATGAATATATATAGCATGTTCAAACTCACAACAAAGATTGATGCCCCCTTTTACATCTGATTTACAAATGCCATTATCTCGGGTTCAAATAGATGAATGCACTTCCTATGAATTCGAATCTTCGAAACCCCCTTTATGTTGAATTCGACATGTATTCTATTTCGTAGCTAGCAATTTGGAATGTATCCATGCAAGTGACAAATGTATAAAGTTCTTCACACTAACAACATGGAGTGCACTAATTAATGTTTATATATGAATTGCAAAAGCATCCATTGCCTGTATTTCAAACCGCTCTCACTCTATGGATCGATAATATGAAATAAATACATGCACATGCTATAATTCAATTGCAGTTAAAGAAAGAGCCTACTCCTGGTACTGTATATTAGTGACAGGGGTGTGTACAAAGTACACGTGAATACCAGGCATTGTGCGTGTGTGTATACTATCGACGAACTAGCCCCCAAGCTTGTATAACATACTAAGGGCCTAGGGTTACAAATCATATATAGTCGGCTTATCACCAGCGGGGATAGAGTCCTCCGTGACTCTGGTAGCTTCGTGTTGTACGTCGAGTCCTCCACATGGGTCTTCGTATAACACGTCTTGGTCCAACCTATATGTGGTGCAGGATGGAACCGACCCATGAGTCTTCATGTTGACCCACCACAACTAGAAATGATGTGCCCACCACACCACACACGCAATCGGCCACTAAGAAAATAAGCATATACAATAGTACAACGGTATCTAGCTCACGATACGTCTCCATATTTTGTTGATGACACTGATAGACTTTGCATTTGATGCGTGCTCCGTATTTTGTTGACGACACTTACAGTCATCATATTTGAAGCGAAAGCACGAAATGGTCACTGGACTTCAGAATAAGCTCATCACGGTCACCGCATACATTTTGTCGTGCTAACCAACATGTGGTTGGATGGTTAGAGGACAGTGGTTTCTCGAGCCCACCAAGGTTAAAGTCCCGGTGCTCGCATTTATCTTGTGTTAATTTCAGTATTTTTCGGCGACGTACATTCAGTGGGAGGAGACGTTCCACTCGACTACGAGGCACCTATGGTGACTTCGTAAAATCTCAAGATCATATATGCTGGCCCACTCTCTCGGAGGTGCTCATAGGGGTAGGGTTCGCGTGTGTGCGCTTATAGCAGTGAGTGCTTGCGCGTATATATGAGCCCTTGCGTCTGTACCGTGTTAAACAAATACATATCATGATTATACGGTCACTGGCTCACCCGTACAACTCCGTATTTTGTTGATGAAACAATCAATTGACCAGTCAAACGTTCCACGCGGCGCAACTAGTGTTGCACCATCGGGGCGCGTAACCGTGGGGCCCACCTGTCAACCCATATATGAAAGAAAGAAATGGTAGTTTGAGTCGGTACTGTGTTAATAAAATAGGAGTACATTTTAGGGTGATCGTACGGTTACTGGCTCACCATACAGCTCTGTAATTTATTGAGAACACGATCAATTGACCAGTCAAACGGTCCACATTCAGCAGCGCACATTACCATAGGGCCCACCCGTCAACGCGCATATGAAGAACGGAAATGGTAATAAATTAGTGGTCGGTGGGTATTCGAAGTCGTGAGACCTCTGGTTGGCAGTCACCGGCGGTTGGGGGGCG
>NC_041392.1:651424771-651448326 GCF_002162155.2 Triticum dicoccoides
GAGTTTGATGATAAACTAGAGGCCCTTGATTTCGTATTCAACGACTGGAAAATCTAATGACCAGAGATGAAAAAGTCAGTCGTGTGACATGTAGCCTCACCCCGCACGTACACATGCACGCACGCAAGACACGCACGCATGTAGGCGTGCAACACTGACACGTACACACGCACGCATGCTGGAGTGCAACACTGACACGTACACATGCACTCACGAACACACGCACGTACGCACCCATGCATGCAACACTGAAACGTACCCTTGCACGCACGCAACACTCGCACGCCTGCATGCACACAACACACGACGCAAGACACACGTTCAACCTATACGTGCATGCACCCTTTGTTAAGGACATGGATTGTTACGGGTATTAATCAATCTTATCTGTGATAAGCAGAACATTGATGTTTGCAGCGGTCTTTATGAGTCACAACGTATCGAACGGGCTATCAACATAGTAGGCTTAGAGCAGGTACAATAGTACACAGTCAGCAGGCTATTAGCAGTTCCATGTCATCAAATTCATAGCTGGAAGAGAGAGAATGAAGAGAAAAGGAGGGAGCGGGCGCTTGAGCTATCGCCGGCTCGAGCGCAAGAAACAAGAAATCGAACCTGCATGCAGCCCGCATGCAGCCGTGTGAGCCTGCGCGCCTCTCCTTTCCACCAATGAGCATGTGCCTTCTTTTCTTCTTTCACATGCAAGCATTAAATACCAGTAGCTAGTTTAGGCTGCGCGTAATGGTAGTACCATAGGTAATATCATGCATGCCAACTAAGCAATTTTGATGAGATGGCATAGAATTAAATGAAGAAAGAGATGCTTGAGTATCATATCATGATACCGTATCACATTAAATAATATGCTACTTTGTGTCATGCATGGCAATAAATATAATAATTTATGATACCAACATATGATACTTTGCATTACGGATGTAGTATCATACACTAGTATTATATACATGATACTAGTATATGATACTCCCCATTACAACCAGCCTTACATCCCATCTATTATATTAGCTGGCTATTATAAAGGCTCCAAGTGACATGGCATTGGTATATAGCCAGCAGCTGGCTTTCTTATTAACCATGCCCTTATCTACATGAAAAAGATGACGTCACACTCAATGAATAATCATCGGTTTATGAAATGCCCGCTTCTGACTGCCCTGGCCCACCAAAGGTTCCTCTGCTGTGCGCTGCCTGCGTTGGGTCACTGACATGCAGGCCATGCACCCAAAGAGCCCACACATCAGTGGAAGAACGATGCAGTGTCCTAGGTCAGAGTCGAGGGCGCCACTCGCGGCACGCCCGGCTGAACACGCCTCCGTGCCGCATTCAAATGCCTCCATGAAACCCGCCCGTGTGGAAGCCGAGAAACCCACTCTGGACACATGTCCGTTCATAACCGGGCCGGCGTTAAACGCAACACCGGCCGAGCTCCTCCCTTCCGCCGTCTATTTAATCTCCTATTTAAACGAGGCCAAACGCCGGCCAAGAATCGCACACCTCCGCCGCTCCCCTATCTCCTCCACCATTTTGTCCACTCTTACAATGGCTTACGAAGAGTAGTTATTCCGCATCCAAGCCGGCTGGGTAGCCCGCCGAATACGAGCTATGCAGCTCGCTGATCCACCTCCCTCCCCTCGCCCGACGGAGCCAGTTGCCGCCCCAAGCCGGCGCGCGGTTCAGCAACTCGCCGCTCCATGCCAGCTCGACGAGGAGCGGTGCACGGGCATCGTTGCTGCCGTCCACGCCGTCGCCTCGTACCGCATCTCCTGTTTCTGTGGCCGAGACTCCCATGCCGGCGGCCGCGCGATGCAAGTAGCGATAGAAGCCGGGTGCGCGGAGAGCGGCGAGTCGGTGGCCAGCGCCTCCGCGTCCGCCGCCATCATCGAGGAGAAGTAGAACACGGGAGGCCGCCACCGCTTGGGTCCCATGAAGGCCACCGCGGAGGCGACGCCGGCGTACACAGCAGGTGTCTTGCCGGATCCTTTTGTTGTGAGGACCTTCGTCGACCCCGCATGGGCTCCACAGAAGAGGGCAATGTTAGGATGAACTCGAGCCGGTGCTGGCCATGGCGAAGTAGTCGCCAATATTTTGACTACCCCGGGCAAGATCCAAACAGCCGTGGAATTTTGCCATGTGTTGTTTTCATGGACTAGCAAGATGCCCGTGCATTGCACGGAACATCAAGATGCATTTTTTTACAAACTCCCGCATGCATGCAAGGGATAATTAATGTCCTCCTTTGCTAGTACCACGAGGCAAACACCATTAATATTGCATCGATTAGTGTTAGTGGCCTTGTATATCTGGAAATTGTAATTTTGATAGTGGCCCCTTGTATATAAAAATGGAGGGAGAAAGATGAGAGATAAGGTGAGGAGGAGTGGGGCGTGGTGGTGTGACACCCCAAAAATTTTGACCTTGTTTTATTAATTAAAATTTTGCCAGGAAATAATTTTTTTATTTTTTTTGGATTTCCTTTTGATTTCAGAACCATTCTTTTCTTGGTTATTATGGAGTTTTTACCCCAAGTGAAAACTTTCCAAATGTTTTGTTGGACTTGTATACCCTCTCAAGAAAACTTTTATTTTTATCAGAGGAATTAATTATATAATTATTTTCCTGATCTTTATTTCTTTAAAAATGGTCTCCCATGGTTTTAGGGTACCATTTGAACTACAACCCTTTGATAAATTTATTTAAAATTCCAACCAAAATTTGGGGATGTCATGTGATGTTTTTCAATCACTTTTATGTAAAAACATCTTTTATTCATTGGATATTTTGAGCTCTACACCAAATTTTCAAATCTGGTCTAGTTGGCAATTTTGCACTGCAACCTATTTAAATATTTAGTTAAAGCTTACACCAAAATTATGGGATATCAGTGGAAGTATATAATTCAACTTTATGCAAAAATCCACTGATGTTCTTTGAAAATTTTGAGTAAATCAACCTCATCTTCATTCTGGTCCAGCGTGGTGATTTGTACTGCAACCATATTTTTACTTACTCTTTTACCCATGATTCTTTTTCCTGCTTTTAGACCACCCTACAAAACCCTTAAGTCCAGGAGAGTGGACCCATTGGAGGATTTTAAGTGCATGCAAAAATACCTTTTTCTTTCTGTCCAGATTTGGCTTTCTCAAAACTTGCACTATCAAGTTTTGATCTTTCCCAAACCAACCATGCCATGTTTTCTAGTACCTAAAGAGACTCTGATCTGGAAATTTTGCTCACTTGCAAAACCATCTGGATGCCCCTAGCATTTCGTCGAACAGTTGGAGTGCATGAACTGTTTTGGCATAGATTTTAGTTAGCATTATAGGGTTGCTTTACTTGCCTAGCCAGCTTGTCCACTAGAGATTTAGTAACCACCCTAACCAGTCTGGTAACTTGCAGTATCATCCAAGCCCTCTGGGGTGCCATGGCATTTCGCCGAGCGGTTGGTGGGCGTGCACTGGGCGCGCCCAGAGTGCGCCAACTGCAGCCGCGCGCCCGAGCCGCCGCGTCGCGCTTACTCCGTGCCTCCTGGCCTTTTCTTGCCCGAGGGACCAAGCCACGATCTTGTCCGTTCGCCCGTGGCATACGGTCACCCCTGGCTCCTCGCAGCGCCGCCGCAGCGAGCCTATTGGCGGCACGCAGGCGTCGGCAGCCGCCACTGCTCAGGTCGGCACCGCCCAAACCACCGCAGCGTGCCAGCTCGCCTCCTTGGACAGTGGAGAGTTCGTCGTTAGCCCCTGAAGCCAGCCGACCATCGCCACGTTGCCTCCGGCGACAGTAGCAAGCGCACCGTCGAGCTTATCCATGGCGACCGTCGGGAACCGACGCTGCCCTGCTATAAATAGTGTCCCCGACCTCCCTTGCACTCGTCAACAGCCTCAAATCAACCGTAGCCAGCTCTCCTCGCAGTAGTTTGACCAGAGGAGGTCGTCATCCTCGCCTCCGGCAAGTGCAGCCGCTGCCGCACTCCGGTTGGTTTCTTCGCAGCCAGAGCCCCTCCGACCCCATACTCGCCGCCTCTAGTCTTTCCTTGACCCAGCGGAGCCGTCTCATCCCTTAATTCCGATCGAGAGCCACCGTAGACCGAATCCCCAAACCAACCCGAAACCTCCGTCCGCCTCGGAGCTCGCCGCCGGCGACCCTGTCCACCACTCCGGCAGTGGTGACCATCGAGAGGACGGCTAGATCATGGGGAACCTATCCCCGTGCCTAGTACCCCGCAGGGAGTAGCCTTCCGCCGACTGGCGTCGCCGGAGCTCGCCTCTGCTTCCTGGCCAGGAAAGCGGGAGGGCGGGGGATGAACCTGACAGCGCGGCCCCCCCTGTCTGCGACCCCCATGCTGTCGCGTGCCGTTTTAAGTGAAGACGTAAAAGCCAGTGTACGTCTTCGCTGCCCCGAAAACGTATTCTCATTCGAAACGTTTTCTTTTTCTGTTTTATTTTAAAAACAGATTTTGGCTGAAACTATGACTGGCTATATCTTTTTAAATATAAGTCCAAATGACTTGATTCTTTTTTTGTTGTTCCCAAATATTGTCTAGTTTATTTTCATATTTATTTCAAAATTTTCCAAAAAAAATTTGTACTGTTTTTAAAGTATGTGTTAATTTAAATTTATTTAAAATAGGATTTTGGAGAGGGAGAAGAAAACTTTCAAAAGTTTTGGAGAGCACCTCACCTCTCCACACCTTGAAGGCAAGCATTTTTGAACCCTGGCATAATATTATTGGGTATTGTTTGATACGATCGCAACACCACCTCGACACGAAGTTTCCGTTATTTCATGTGATGATATGATCATACCCATAAGTGCATATTAATGATTCCATGCTGTTGGCATTCGATATATCGTGATAGTAGACACCCTCGTATACCTTTCATGCCTACCGGGAGGAAGTCGGGAGAGCCTCTGTCTTGGGTAGACACGAGCTTGTCTCCGGTCTTCGTCGAGACGGTTGTGTCCGGTACGGCAAAGTGAGGCATGACGAGTGGTGACTTTGTCTGTTGGTTGAAACATATTTGTTATGCTAACCATGCAGGAAAATACTTAAACCTCCTGAGTCGACCATAGATCGAGTCTTGTTCCGGTAACCCCCATACTTGTTTCGTACTACCACTTGTCCCTGCCACAGGTAGGGTACGGTTCAGTAAGTTGTCAACCCCTTTCCTAGCACACACCGTATAGAGAGGCCATGGTGGAAGATACCGGAGGTCTCCGGTAGGCATGCCACCTGGTCCGGGGGCATGGGTGTTTTTGGTTGTAGCCGAAGGGGGTAGCTCCCCCAGTTTGCGCGCGGTATAAATTTTGTGATCCCATGCTAAGTCGAGGTTGTAGCCTCCCCACTTAGAGTTTTGCTTAACGGGTGTCAAGGGTGATTCCAAACACCGGTGAGTTTGGCTGGTGTGTGCGGTTAGGTGTGTTTTCAATCAAAATACCGTAGATGGAATTAGTCCCGATGGACTAAAGGAATCCATTACTCGTGGGTAAAGAGTACACCCTCTGCAGAGATTATACCTATTCGAATAGCCGTGTCCATGGTTAAGGACTACAGTCTGGGATGGGTCAAGTGTCGGTCTTAGTGTCGGTCTTCGGAGGAGAAACTACTAAACTAGAACATTGATTTTGACCTATGACATATTATGATTATGATTATTATTATTGTGGACTAACCATTTGTATTATTTGAATTTTTGAGTATCCCTGGGACGGTTCTACCTCCCGGATATTCAATGTGGTTATTCTTGTACAAGCCCTTTATGTGGTGTCACTCAGACGCCCGACTGTGGCATGCTTGTTATTTCAATTATTTATAAGCCCTTTATGTGGTGTCGCTCAGATGCCCGACTGTGGCATGCTTGTTACATCTTTTATATATAAGCCCTTTATGAGGTGTCGCTCAAACGCCCGACTGAGGCAGGCTTTATATTATTATCCTTTCAAGGCGTCGCTTCAGACACCCGATCGGTGCATTCTATTTTTACCCTCTGATTGCATATTCATATTTGACATGATTAACCCGCTTGCATGCATCATGAGTTTCATTTATGACTGACGTACTGATCATGGCATGTTTCAGAGCATGATTATCTTTTGATATATCATACCAGTGTTCATGATGTTTGCGAGTACATTCAAAGTACTCACTGGCTTGTCACTGGCTATTGTCTTGGCCAGATTTCTTGTGTGGAGAGGAGCGTTGCGATGACAGCCCCGGAACCTACGCAATGGAGATAGCAGCCCCGCGAAGATAGGAGTTACCCTGGTCAGCTATTCCTGTGGGAAATGGAGTTCCATAGACGCTGATGATCCGCAAACTGCTTCTGCCATCAACCACTAGAAACCATTTTTTGTACTCAAACGCCAGAATGGTCTTGTACTACATATCTTGTATTTTGCTTGGAGTTTCTGTATCAAGTTGGTGCCTCATCAGCTAACAGTAATCCTGGGGCTGGTGAGCACAAGGGGCCATTTTCTGGGAAATTAATATCCCGAAAATCCGGTCCTGACAAGTGGTGACTGGTGGTCGGACTGGGCGGAGGCATGGGGATGGACGGCGCATTATGTCTAGGTTTGTATCTCTCTCACACACACCCACGTAGGTGTGGGACGTGCACGAAGAGAAGAGGTGCATGCACGGCGCACGTACTCCCGTCTCTTTCCCAACCACACCCGCGCGGGTACACGGTGGAGCTCATTTCTGTACGAAAAAGGCAGCCCACGTGGTAATTTGGCACGTGTACTGGTTGTCCACTTGGTGGAGGGAGGATCGTCTACCACGGGTGAACAAACAAATTGCGACTTGACACGATATTTTAAATTAAAAAAAGAGGCAAACCATGCGGGGCCTACCTTAGAGTCAAGGCTCTATACACTGGAGTACTTTTGATGTGTCCCGTCAACTCGCAGAACGAGGAGAAGCTTGCTTAGTACGCTGTCTCCCCCGCCCATGGGCGCGGTGGCTCACAGGATGAGGTGAAGCTTGCTCCCTCGCCCACGCGCGCTGTGGCTCGCAGCACGAGGAGAAAATTTTACTACTCCCTCCGTTTACTCCTCGTCCCTACTACGTACTTTGGTTAGTACTCCCTCCATTTACTTATACAAGGACACTATAAAAAAATACATTTTGCATCCATACAAGGCCATAAATAGTAATCGAGACAAAAGTTACTACTCCCTCCTTTCCAGTTTATGGCTCAATTTCAAAATCCCTCCAACCAAGGTAGATGGTGAGTGGTCGAATTAATTTCGTAGTTTGCACAAGTAATTAGTACGCTCATTTTTCTCAAGAAGTTGTGTTTACCGAGGCATTAATTAAAACGAATGCATGAATGACCACTAAATTTCCATGAACTTGTATATGCATTGGTTAGTTTCCTCTTGACACTGCTTGCGTCGGGTGATCTAACGCACCTCGAAATCCAACATGTAATGGTACTACTACTAGTATAGTAGAATTGAGACTTATCAAACGGAAAAATGAATTTTTTTTAGATGAGCCCTATAAACCCTAGTGGGTACGTACTCCGTAAAAACAGATTTTTCCAAACCTAAGTCGCTCCCTTTCATGAATTCTGTAGTAGTATACTCCTCCGTCGACGCTCCCTTTCATGAATTCTGTACTTCCTGTCGCCGACATGTGGGACATATAGCAACCGGGTTGACGTGTCAAGCACCAAATAACAGTGCAGAACAGCAGGGGGACGCACTCCACTCGTACCGGCCCAGTAGTACTAATGAACAATGAGACGTCAAATCACAATGCCGCACTTTCCCAGACGGACGAAGCAACCCTTATTTCACACTTCGGTTCGCCATCATCTCAAACCACGTACTAGTATTGCTTCTTCCTCAAGAGGGACACACGCATCGCCTTGGTACATCATGACACGTGGGACCGCATGATAGGCCATGCTCCCCCGCCGATCGCTCGGTAAAATCACCTCATTTTTACTATACTTCCCCCGTATCGGTTTACTACATGGCATGCACTCGTTCTAGGTTGAGAATTTAACTGGCTATATATGTGATGGACGGTACTCTAGCCTTTTAAAAAATGTATACTTTTGTACAGTAGTACTATCGATGGATTGCGCCATGGAGCAAAAATTGAAATTAAAAAAAAGGTGGTACATATAGAGAGCGCTCGTCGCCAAATTATGCATATAGTACTATTAAAAAAGCTACTACGTGCTTAATTGGGGTGCTAAATTCAATTAAAGAAATACTAGTAGTATGTACATACTGAAGAGTTAAAGTAACGATAAGAAACATAACATAGTTCTGCTGGGGGCTCAGCACAACACACCCCTCAAATTAAACTAAGCACACCTGAAATTAAACTATGCAACTAATCCGGTAGACACTGCATTAGAAGTTTAGAACCACCATGAGCAACGACACTGCCACCTTACTCGGAGTCCTCGTCCACGTCCTCGACTTCGTCCTTGTCCCTATTCCTCTTGGCTGATACTTCTTTGCTTGAACCACACACTTGGCTGTTGCTCTTCATCCAACCCTTGTAGATATTGAAGCAAAGGTAGCCATCCATTGCAGCGTAGTGTATGTGGTCTATATCTAGTACATTCCGCTGCCATGCATGACGATGAAACGTGTATGGAGGTTTCTCCAGTTTACCGTACGAAGGATGAACCATGGCTCATGCGAGGGTCAGCATTGAAGGCTGACGAGAGGGCACCAGCCGATTCTTCTGGAGGTCGAAGGGGTTGCCTACAACGAGGTCTATCCGACCCAGGACTTCTTCGTCGTTCGTAAAGTCTACAGTAATGGATTTCACTGTTTTGTCCTTGAGGAAGTTCTTAAAATCCTGGCACTCAATGTCGGCATGGCATATGTGGTAAACCAAGCAAACATTATGTACGCAAACCTGGATCATGGCGGGCTTCTTCCTCTCTTCGTCCTTTAGATACTTCTCTCGTCCTAGGACTGTGGTGTACTCAACATCTAGCCTAGCGACCCACTCATCATCTGAGTTTTCGAACATGCGTCTGAAGCGAGAAAAGCATCCTTTCACCATCGCGGAAGAATGGGTGTAGGTGACGTCGAACTCATCGCCGGTGATGGTTCTAACCTTGTACTCACCGCCGGTCGTGGAGATTTGGGACACCATGGATTTGGGAGGAGGGTTAGGATTAGTGGAACTGCCGTAATGTGAATGGACGGTACGACTAGGAGCGAACCGCCATAGTATTGAAGGACGTGCGGGGACGAGTAGGAGCGAACTGCCAGCGTGCGAACGGCAGGGTAGTGGATTTCCATTCTCCCATGATACGGGCTTCCGAGAGCCCTTGGATCTGAGATCGAACGATTTCATGGCGTGATTCTAGACCTATGGGTGAATATCCTATCCTGGAGGGTTATTCTGCAAATTTTCAGCAACTTAGCATGCGACCGTTTGATCTCAGATCCAAGGGCTGCCAGCAGCCCATATCATGGTTGCGCCTACCACGACCATCGCGTCGCTCGCGCGGTCGTGCCCTTGGAGATTTAACAAAGTGCGTTAGGCTATCTGATGTTGGCATGTCATACATAGTCATCACTTAGTCACTCATACTACAACAAGGTTGGCTATAAGTGTATTTTTTGTTACTCCTATCTATCTCTCTCTTCGTACTCAAGGAAGAAACGGTGCTAGTAAGCGCATGTATTTATTGCATTTGCCAAGGAGTGACCTCTTCCAATGAAATGGTGTTGCTAAGTTTGCTTCATTTAATTAGCTATAGACTCAAAATTGTCTTTTCACCTAGGTACACACGCTTAGCACCGTTTCTTCCTTGGGTCACCAAACTAGTCTCTCTCTTCTTGATTAACTTGCCACATCAGACTTTATGCCTATGTGGCAAGCTTAAGCACCTGTAGGAGCAAGTAAAAGTAAGTACAATAGTGCGCTTTACATGGCATTTTTGCATATGTGGAGGAAAGAGAGGCAAGGAAAAAGTGGAGAAGTGGGCTCTCATGTAAGTGCCAGCCTCTACTACATGGTGGAGCATTGGGAGAGGCACCTGTATGGAGGTGGTCAGGAATCTAGGAGACTCACGCTGGTCGTAGCGCCACAGTTAAAATGATAACGGCAAGTCAAATCACGGGCCCCCACCTGTCCAGTAGTAACTCGTTGTCAAATCACATAGCGCTACGTTTGCAGCAGCCTACTCCCTCGTCTTCTCGCGTCTCTGTCGAACCGACTAGGCGGAACTGCCCCGCCGCCTACCGCGCAGGAAAAGCCCCTCCCTCGACTTTTAAATACAACTACATCCGCTTAAGAATCCAATGATATAGTTTTTGCGACATAGTAACTCATATTTAGTTAGTCAAATGGATGACCTAGAACTACGTGCAGGCCCTATAAACCGAGACACCTAAAAATAAAAAAACCGAGACAGAGAGGGTAGTTCAGCATGTATCTTTTTAGATCAATATAGTCGAGATTCACCAAGGAGCAAAACCAAGTGGTAGGCTGCTCCTGTCGTGTTGGCGTAGCAACTCAAGCAGGGTCAGTCCGCACACGAAATGGCGACACACTTAACAGGACCCCTTTGGCCGACATGTGGCTCATCCACCATCTTGTTCCACGTGCGATGCACCAAATTACAGTTCAGAGCAGCGGTTGGAATTGGAGGCACCCTGGTCGTAGCGTTGCAGTAGTAGAAAATGAGCGACGAGGGGTCAAGTCACAAAGCCCCACCTTTCCCGCATTAAGCTGGACGGACGAAGCAACCATCATTTCACTCTAGGGCACAAGAGCATAAAGAAAAGAGAAAACAATGATGCGTGCGGCAGCTACCTAGGGCACCCTAGGATAGGGGTCTCCACTAGAGATCCTTTTTTTGAAAGTGCCTCCACTACAAATCGGCTTCTCCCTCGTCCTCTTGAAGAAAACCGATGATGAGTGCGGAGGTAGGGTTTGTAGGAGTACTACGGCGTGCGGGGCCATGTCGTAGTAAACGGGTCCGAGCCGATGCCTTAAGGGCCTCTTTGATTCGCAGGATTGTAAAAACATGGGAATATGAAAAATATAGGATTGAAATGTCATGCACATCTCAATCCTATAGGAGTTTAGGTTGATTGATTGCATCATAGGAAAAACAAGAGGTTTGAGTGGATGCTAGAAATCCTATGGGAAGTAGTACAAAAAATTCCTTAGGAATAAATCCTATAGGATTCAATTCTATGAATCAAACAAGCAATATAGGAAAAATTCCTAAGGATTCTAATCCTCCGAAATTCCTATGCAAATCCTTTGAATCAAAGGAACCCTAAATATGTGTGGGCCGCTTGGTTTTACGGGAACGAGGCAGCATTTTGGGTTCGGGGACTAGTGGAGATATATTACGTACAAAAAATTGTGGATGTAGGTTCGACCGAAAGGCAATGATGCATGGGCCTTGCATTTTTATATACCCAGGGCCACGTGAAATTTGCTACTCTACTCAAAACTAGTAAGGTACACACGTATTGAACTCATGAGATTTCGAAACCAAATTATGAATAAATACACACTATAGCATGTAAAGCTTTGAGACATATATGCATGATGTAGATGTTCGTTTAGTTCTTATAGTTCATCTCATTCAAAATCAATAAGTTTTATAAAAATGTTAAGATTCATGGGGTTGTGCATTGTACTCCCTCCGTTCCAAAATAGATGACCCAACTTTGCACTAACTTTGTACAAAGTTAGTGCAAAGTTGGGTAATCTATTTTGGAACGGAGGGAGTAAATCATAAAGTAAAAAACAAATAATGGCAATTCATTTAGAAAAAAAATCGATTATGATACAGAAGATTCTAGAACAAAGGAGAAGTGCTTGTGTTTTGAGGTTTGTGCATTATGCTAAGTTCAACCATGGAGTCTTCTAAATTGTACATGTGGCAGATGTGGTGGAATATTGATGATATCCAACGGCCAGTAGTGCTCGGATTTGCCTATCTCTGCACTGTCGGTTTAGCTTCATCCAGCGACCATCTTTCAAAGTTATTGGCACATTATATAGTTCTTGTGCCATAGTTGCATGTTTTGGAAAGAAGCTACTAGTGGGTTGTACTATCTATTTAGGAATAGAAGATGTATACATGGAAGTTGTAGGGAAAGAGATGACATGGAGCATCTCAATTCCTATGAGTAGGGATTGGAAAAGAGATGTCATTTGGTTCACATCATAGGAACTTTTCTATTGAATCTAGAGATGACATGTATCTCAATTCCTATGAGGAGGGATTAGAAAAGAGATGTAATTTGGTTCATATCATAGGAACTTTTCTATTGATTATACGCTAATGTTCATTTTCCTTTGAAATTAAGGGAGTATAGGAATCCATTCATATGAACCAAGTGGCTCTAAAGCTATAGAAATGATATCATGTTTATTTCCTTTGAAATGTGGAGTATATGAATCTATTCCTATGAACCAATTGGCTCTAAAGGAAAAAATCCTATAAAAATCATATCATATAGAGTTCCTATGATATTCCTCGACACTAAAGGATGCTTGAAATTGCTGCGGGTGATATGATGGTCTTTCTTTGTAGACTCCTCACCCAACTTTATAGTTACCTCTCAAAGATGAATGAAATGACATATACATGGTATTCTACATGCGCAATTTGGTACACGAAAACTCGGTAAAAGTTTGCGAGGTTCGAATTTTCAATAAAGCTATATGCACTGCATTTCGGAACGGAGGGAGCATACGGAAGTTGCTAACACTCACGTGGAAGATTTGTGTGTAGGAGTGGTTGTTCTGTTAAATGACATGGCAAAACTGACACTGTCGGATGCCGATCTAATGGTTCTTACGACGTTCGTTTGGAAAAGGCTTGTGGCGAACATTTGTCGGATAATGATTTATGGACACATGCATTGCATTGATACGTGCCCCCCTCTCTCTCACGCACACGCACCCTCACGAGTCATGACTCTCCCGAGTCCTCTCGCCGACTCGCACGTCGCACCCACTGTCTATCTGCAGGTAGACGTCACGCACATATGTGCTCTTCACACCCTACCTTCAGAACTTCAAAAAAACAAAAGACGGCGCGCACATTTTATTTTAGCTCACATGTCACACACTTGTACTATTACTCTTGCGGCGAACGTTCTTTGGGCATAGTATATTGTACTCTCACGAAGAGAAGCGGTGCACGCACGCACTAGTTCTCTCACACCCACTCGCGGGTACACGAAGGAGCGCATTTTTTTGAAGTTGGTACAACAAAATCACTCCACTATATATAAAAGCAGGAGCCTTAGCGCTTGCTTTACTAGGGTTCCTCTCATTCACTCTCTCATGCTCTCTAGATCTAAGCAACACATAGGTGGCCACACTCTCTCTCAGCTCACGGCTGGTCACAAATCTGGCCGGACAACCTCGACCAGGGCAGGGGTGTAGGTGCATCGTTCACGCTGTCGTCGGCGGCGAGGGAGGAGACCAACGGCTGCCCGCACGTCCCGATCGGTGGCCGTGCCGTTCTCTTCGAGAGAGCGCCGGCTCGGGAGGGCCTCCGACCCTTTCTTCCTCCCTGCGGTATTGTGGCCAAGATGCGGCCTCCCGACGCCGTCATTGCGACATGCCGACGACCCTCAGGTATATATTCCTTCGAAACCTGCCTTGCTCTACTGCCCCAGCTCCCTTCATGTGGATCCTTCTCTACTTTCGTCCGCTGTTCCAAAGCCACCTAGACTTCCACTATTATTAGAAGTAAAGCTATTTCATACAGTCGACTCAAAGCGTTGGTTCAAACAGGGAAGAAAGTGGGAAAGCTGTAGCATGAATCTAGGGCTTGGTTCTAAGAGGAAACGGGGGAAAGTAGTAATATCTGTCACTGTTTAAATAACCGTATTTCTTATTTGCGCAAACATGGATGTCTGTCTCCATATCGTTTCGGGATGTCTGTCTCCGTATCGTTTCTATCCGCGCAATCAAAAGCACACACCTCAGTTTTAGTACAACTGCGCAAAATGAGATGGCTATCCCTCGTTGCCGTCGTCTAACCTCCCGTCTTCAAGGTATCCCTACATTGGTAGTAACTAAGGTAGAATGACCAACGCAATATAAAAGAAGCTGATTCATACATTTTACTTCCTGATTGCAGTGCAGGGACGAGCGAAAACAACTGCATCCTAGTCAGGAATGCACTTTCTACCAGTTCATCCATGGACCGAGGACTAGCTGGCACGGCTGCACGGCGGTTTTTTGGATAGGTGCGCGGACAAGAGGCATTGTGGTCTGCTTATTTCTGCAAATAGCGGTGCTTAAATTTAGTGGAATGCACAAGAATTTCACCTGGTCAGTACACTACATGGTTCAGTTCAGCATTCCAGCTAAGACCACAATTATAATCGGTCATTCTGGAATGAGAGAACCTAACCCTGAATGGTGGCAACAAGAAAAAACCAGAGTGAACTCCAGGAAATTTAAACCTGCCGGGAGACCCTTTGCTCAGAGAGAAGCCTTGCTTGTTTTTCCTGATTTGTAAACCTTCTCACAACTTTGTCTTTTGCTGTGAACTAGTATATGTTTGATGTGTTCTATGAATCATTGAGATGTATAAAATTGCTTAACTTATGCTTTTCATGTTTTTTATGAAGACGAGTTTAATGTGAGTGTTCCACATGAGCGCTGGACTAGTGTGTGAACATTTGGAATTTATTACATTGTGGCCTCAATTAACTGCATGAACCACTGTAACAAGATACATAGTTGCTTATATGTCAGACAGCAGATTGTTGATTGTTAGCTGGTCGATAGCCTAGTGTTGAAGCGAGCTGAGCCAATGTGTCGTGTTTTGCACAACTGCTTACAAGTGGGGTAGCACCAACAGTGTTTACAAGTACTTATGTATACGTCGGTGCATGATTCTCGAACGAGTGCTCTATTTCATCAAAACACACACTGCTCGTATGATAAACCACGACAACTTATGTCTTACCATTCCATATTCATGAAAAACCTAGTGAGGACGCATCTGTTTTGGCAACAATTTCGATGGTTCTCACATGATTCACGAGCACACAAAAGTAGCAGCAGTTCCCATAGACGGATTCAAACAGAGTACTAGCCCCAGAGGGGTCGATAACGGGCAAGGTTCAGATAATTAGACACAATCCAAACTACTATTAAACACTAGTTGGGGCAACTATTTCATGCCTCGATCTAATTTGGGCTGGACACAAGACGGACCTTGCCATGAACATCATCGAGGACATCCCGCAGCAGCTCAATCCTGTGAACCTTCATGAAGACAACCTTGTGGCCTTGCCACTGATAAACTTGTTTGTGGAGGCATGCCACATCATCTTCCTGCGTAAGCTTGACAAGAACAGTATTCCTCACAAACGAAGGAGTAGCTTTGAACTTCTTGTGCTTCAGTACACCCTGGACAACACGCCTGACAACAGTGAGGCTAGAATACAACTCTTCATTGGTATAACCGCAAATGGCTTCCAGGATCCAACAGCCTAAGAACTCTGTTTTCCCAGTGCGTATATTCAGGTCGTCTGCCTCATAGCGAGTGACATGTACAACCACACAATCCTTGTCTGCATCAAGGCTCTAATTGAAACAGAAACAAATTCTGAATTACTTTTCACTATAAGAAACACAAGTTATTTAAACCACTGCGTATACCATGGCATCGAAGCTAATAAAATTTTGCATTATTAATCACCAAATACTTCCTTTTCTAAAAAAATCACCACATACTTAGATGAAAAACCACAATCGAGATCGACAAAGAAGGAAATCACCTTGGGCAGCTCAATGGGGGGGGGGGGACACATCCTCGAAGGGGGAAAACTGCTCCTGGAGTGCCATGAGGCTGTAACCTCAAACGTGGCGTTGACCATCTCAGTATCTGGGGTCGCCTCGATGGTTGCCTCCATCTTCTTGGAGCTCTCTGTCTCGTGGGGATCAGCCTCCCGCGTCTGCTCCAATATCGGCAGATCTTTGCCTGGTTCTCCTTGGTCCATCATGAAACTGACGAATACTAGGAGACCACTGAAAGGAAAACACAATCGCAATGACAATGAAACAAAAAAGAGAGTGAGGATCGGTTACTACTTTGCAAAAGTTCTTTTTTTCCTCTGAACGAAAATATACCAACATCACGGATCCGCTTACCTTCCCTTCGTTCACAGAGAAGAACAGTGGCAGATGCAAGTGTTGCCTTTCTTGAAGACGGTGAGGGAGAAGGGGATTCAGCGAAGAGTGAAATGATGGTTGCTTCGTCCGTCAAACTTAGACTGCGGGGAGGTGGGGTTTTGTGATACGACAGCTCGTTACTACCGCGCTACGACCGGGGTGACTCTCCGCCTGCATACTGCCTTCTACTCCCTCCGTTCCAAAATACTTGACTTCCATTTTTCCAAAAATGGATGTATCTATATACTAAAACATGTCTAGATGCATCTATATTTTGATAAAGGGAAGGCATTTGGGCCCGTGCGCTGCATGGCCCGCATGTCGGTGAACAAAAGTATAACGGCATTCAGTAGAGGGAGACGTTTCAATGACCTAGGAGGAGCCAGAAGCGGTAGAGTGTCTCCAATGTACTAGTAGTAATTGTTTTTTTGGGTAGCTGTAGAGTGTCTCCACTGTACTAGTAGTAATTGTTTCTCGGGTCCCAAGACAAAACTGCCCATCCACACTAGGAAATAGTAAAATCAATTAAAAAGCCCATATATTTACTGAATGAGAGGCGCTACCCACACCCAGCACACCTCCCCCCCAAAAACCTGGGTGCTCTTCTTCCTCCTCGCTCCCACCCACCTCACGTCACCTCGCTCCACTCATACCCCCAAATTCCTCACCTCACTCCTACAGAAAACCCCAGCTCCCCTTCTTCCTCACTCCTACAGAAAACCCCCAGCTCCCCTTCTTCTTCGCTCGCACTACAACTAGCCTCGTCATTCGTTACTCTGCTCAAATCCGTGAGCACGACGCGATGCCCTCGAGGAAAATGGAGTCGGCTGACCCCAGCGCCAAGAAGATGAGGCTCCCACCAGCGGCAACGCCTGTTGTAGATCCCGCACCCGGCAGCGCAGGGAGAAGCGGCGACCCCGCCCCCACCGGATCCCAGGAACCCGTAGAATCTCGGGTAGACCGCATCAGAGATCTCCCAGATGCCATCGTTGGGGAGATCATCTCGCTTCTCCCCACCAAGGATTGCTGCCGCACCCAAGTCCTCTCAATTCGGTGGCGCCCTCTATGGCGCGTCGTTCCCCTTAATCTCGACTGTCGTCAGCTATCTATCTTCAATGATTTTGAAATCCCCAGAGCCATCATCTCCTCCCACCAGGGCTCCGTTAAAAGCCTCTGCATCCCGTCATGCGACCTGAGCAAGCATACCATGCCCTGCACAGTGGACGCCTGGCTGGAATCCCCTGAATTCACAGAACTACAGCTGCTTGAGTTCTACTATTCCCCTGGAAATCACATACCACATACCGAACGCCATGAACTTGTGCCCTCAGCACCGATTTCCATCTCGGGGTTTTCGTCCTCTCTCCACACCGCCACCTTTGCGCAGTGCTACCTACCAGACAATATGGTACTAAACCTTCGACTCCCATTTCTCAAGAAACTTTCACTTGTGCGGGTTCGTATATCGGAGGCCTCATTGCACAACATCATCCAATCCAGTTGCCCTGCGCTGGAGTGCTTGGTGCTTGTTTTCACAGTTAGAATCGGTTGTCTCCAAATAAAGTTGCCTAACCTTGTAAGAATTGGAATTTCTTTTGACGGAAGGCAGCTCATAATCCAAGATGCCCCTTCACTTCAAAGGTTGATCCTTGATTCTAGTTATTCACCGTTGCAAATAACCGTCCTCTCTGCGCCTAAACTGGAGACCTTGGGTGTAATACATGATCTCTGTGCTCATTTCAATATGGTGTTTGGCTCCACAGTTCTTCGATACTTTATATTATCATCTACACTTGTAACCTTAAGCTGCATTTTAAATTTCTACGCATAATTTATATATCATCTTGGAGTACACATTTTGTACTAATATTATGTTCTATGCTCAATGAAGAGTTTCTCCATGGATGGCCTATCAATGGTGCTGGATTCTGTCAAGATCTTATATATCCAAATGAATAGTTTTGATCTGAACAAGATTATTGGCTTGCTGCAATGCTTTCCATGTCGGGAGAAGTTGTATATAAAGGTGATAATTTCACACACATTGGAAGCCCGCATATAGTGTACTAGAATTAACCGTTCAGCTGTTGCTCTTTCAACACTCTTCTTTTAGACCTTAACTGTTTTCAATCTTCATGTCTATTTACGCAACAGGACGGGGTAAGAAAGTTATAACCAATTGGTGGATTCGTAAGCATCGGGATTTTCTCACTTCTCATGAGATTCGATTGAAGACAATAACGCTAGAATGATATGTAGCCAACCGTGCAAACAAAAGATTTGTCACATTCTTCCTGCTGAATGCGAGGTTACTATTGTCCATCAGGCTTAAGTTTATTAGCAGCATGGTTTTGACGGATGGGTATGTCGAAGAGCAAAAAAAGGAGTTTCAGGTGGGTAAAATAGCTTCTGAACATGTCGGGCTTCTATTTACAACATATTGTGGTCATAATCCAGTAAATTTTACGACCCAGGATGTTCATTCTATGGACCTGACCGATCCATTTGACTGTGACTGCCGAAAACAGTGCTGGGGTTAGATGTTGTTGCCCTTTTCAATCTGGTTTTTTTGTAAACCTGATGAACAATTAACCCTCGTGCTTTTGTATAGTTTGTAAGCTGGAGTTAGATGTTCCTGCCCTTTTCAACTCGGCTGTGACTGTCATATTTTCTTTGAAACAAGGCAAATGGCTTGCCATTCGTTTAATTTAGAGTGAAATATTGTAACAAATCCAAACCAAGGGAAATAACATCACTCTCGCCGACTACTTGAGCTCACTGTGCATTACAGAAGCCAAGTGATTAGCCCCCACCAGCACACACAAACTTATTTCGAACTAGCACATCAAATGGGCTGTAAATTTTCATAGGAACGGCTGGACATTTGGGGCTCACGCCATTGTCAACGTAGTCAATAAACGAGAGAATTACACTACGAGTGGCTGACACCAGGGACCCAACAAGTCGCGCAGTTTTTTTGAGGAACAAGCAGTTGTTATTTATACTAGTTTTAGCGACGGATCAGGGTAACAACGGGGCTGTGCGGGGGCTGTGGCCCGTCTAGCCAGGGTTTTATTTATGTTTACCACATCATGAGCCCAGTTGTGTTTTTTTCTTGCTGAAAATGACTAGCCAGTTCTATTTTTTAAAAGAAATACCCAAACAAGGCCTACTTGCTTTATCGGCCCCACTGGGCTGCAAATCTTTCAAGACGAGGAGAGTTTCATACGGTTTGCCCAGAAATGGGTTGTACATTTTTAAAACACATCAAACCAGGAATTAGTTTCAATTTTTTTTCATTACAAGATCTTAAATTCCATTGATTTTTATGCGTGGACAATTATTTGGATTTTATATTTATATAAATTATTTTTCAAAATAGTTTGAATGTGAATCGATATTTCTGGATTAAAAACAGTTGACCGCACCGAAATATGCAAAATTTCGTATACTTTTTAACCGTGGCCACAATATGGGGTGTGATGCTAACAAAAAGAAGATGGGCTCCAAAAAATTTCTTAAGAATTAGCAAATGGGTTGTACATTATTAGAAATAATGGCAGATGGGCTGTATGTTGTATTCCACAGATTTGAGGCTGACTTGTGCGCCTACTATAGGTTGACGCGTATGCTTTCATAAAAAAAAGGTTGACGCACACGCAACGCCCTGTCAACTTAGTCAACACACGAGAGCAGTGACTGTTGGATGTCCATCCAACGGCTGTCGTGCTTCTTCAATCTCTGCTCTTCATGCTCAAGCCGCTCAAACAAGTGCCAGCGGGACTGCCTGCTCCCTCCTCCCGCGGCCGGCTATGCTGCCGCGCAGGCCTCACGGCCCCACCGTACTCCCATCGCTGGCATAGCCATCCCTCTACTCACCCACACATGTTGTTATTCTCCGGCGACGGCAGACGAACCAGTAAACCCTCGTACTCCTCCGCGTGGGAAACAACTGCCGAGTATTCCCTGGCTCCGTGTCATTCCCTTCCTAGGCCTCACCGTCGTCCACCGCCCTGGTGCTCTCAGCGCGGCCTGGTCAACGTGGTCAATGAACGACATCCATCGGAAGTGGACTGTACGTGGAGAGGCTGACAGCTGGGTCCACGGCCGCACGCAAGGAAATGCCTCCTTATTACGCGCAAAATAATGATTCCTCCACCTGACAACTAGGACCCACAGGAAGGGCCTCTGTATTTCGCGAAACAAACGTTTCCCCCGCTGACAGGTCGGACCCACCAGCTATATGTTTGCATGCAAGGAAGTGCCTCCTTATTACGCCCCAAAAACTGAATACCCCCTGCTAGCTGGGACCCACCCGATTGTTGGGCTGACTTGTGGGCCTACTAAGTTGACAGGGACGGAGAGCTTTGTCAACTTAGTCAATACTCCAGTGACCGTATGATGTCCATCCAACGGCCATAGTGCTTCTTCAACCTCTGGTCTTCTTGCTCCAGCCGCCCAAAGCAGCACCGGTTGTGCCGCCTGCTCCTGCCTCCCGTGGCCGGCTGTGCTACCACGGAGGCCTCACCGCCCCCATACTACTCCCACCACTGGCCAGGCCATCCCTCCACTCACCCACACCCCCTGTTATTCTGCGGCGACGGCAGCCTCACACCGCAGCCGAACCAGTGAACGCTCGTACTCCTCTCCGCGTGGGCATCCACTGCTGCGTCTTGCACGGCTCCGCGTCGTCCCCTTCCTAGGCCTCGCCGTCATCCACCGCCGTGGTGCTCTCGGCGCGGCGTGGTCATTGTGGTCAACGACCGACTTCCATCGGAAGAGTACTGTCCGTGGAGAGGCTGACAGCCGGGTCCATGGTAGCCTCAAGGAAGTGCCTCCTTATTACGTGGAAAATAATTATTCCTCCACCGGACAGCAGGGACCCACGGGACGGGCCACTAGTATTTTGCGAAAAAAATCGTTTCCCCCGCTGCCAGCTTGGACCCACCGGAAGTGCCTCCTTATTACGCACAAAAAAATGAATACTCCCCTGGCTAGCTGGGACTCACCTTGCTGGGAGGCTGACTTGTGGGCCTACTAAGTTGACGGGGACGAAGGGCTTTGTCAACTTAGTCAATATGAACGATTCTAGCTCCTGTGACTGTACGATGTCCATCCAACGGCCGTAGTGCTTCTTTAACCTCTGGTCTTCTTGCTCCAGCCCCCCAAAGCAGCGCCGGTCGTGCCGCATGCTCCTGCCTTCCCGTGGCCAGCTGTGCTGCCGCAGAGGCCTCACCGCCCATACTATTCCCACCGCTGGCCAGGCCCTACGGCGACGGCAGCCTCACACCGCAGCCGAACCAGTGAACCCTCGTAGTCCTCTCCGCGCGGGCTTCCACTGCCGCGTCGTCCCCTTCCTAGGCCTCGCCGTCGTCCACTGCCGTGGTGCTCTCTGCGCGGCGTGGTCAACGTGGTCAAGGAACGACTTCCATCGGAAGAGTACTGTACGTGGAGAGGCTGACAGCTGGGTCCACGGCCACAGCCTAGTTTTTTTGTGATTTGCCAAGTAAGTCGCTTTGTCAGGCCTGTTGGGCTGCAAATCTTTCAAGACGAGGAGCGCTTTCATTCGGCTGGCCAAGAAAATGGCCCATCAGTAATGAGAAATGGGTTGTACATTTTTAAAACACATCAAACCGGCAATTAGTTTCAAATATCTTTTTTTTCATTTCAAGATTTTAAATGACATTAATTTTTATGCATGGAGAATTTGCTGGATTTTATATTGATATACATTTATTTTTAAAATCAGTTTGAATGCGAGTCGAAATTTCGGGATTAAAAATAGTTCGGACCGCACCGAAATATGAAAAATTTCGTATAATTTTTTAACCGTTGCCACAATATGGGCTGTAATGCTAACAAAAAGAATATGGGCTCCAAAAAACCCTTAAGAATTAGCAAATGGGTTGTAAATTATTAGAAATAACGGCAGATGGGTTGTATGCTGTTTTCCACAGATTTGAGGATTTCCAAAAAAAGGTTGACGCACAAGCACTGATTGTTGGATGTCCATCCAACGGCCGTCGTGCTTATTCAATCTTTGCTCTTTCTGCTCCAGCCGCTCAAACAAGCGTCGACGGGACTACCTGCTCCCTCCTCCGCGCGGCCGGCTATGCTGCCACGCAGGCCTCACTGCCCGACCGTACTCCCATCGCTAGCCTAGCCATCCCTCTACTCACCCACACCTGCTGTTATTCTTCGGCGATGGCAGACGAACCAGTAAACCCTCGTACAGTCGTACTCCCCTCCACGTGGGAAACAACTGCCGAGTCTTCCCTGCCTCCGTGTCGTCCCCTTCCTAAGCCTCGCCGTCGTCGACCGCCCTGGTGCTCTCGGCGCGGCGTGGTCAACGTGGTCAAGGAACGACTTCCATCGGACATGGACTGTACGTGGAGAGGCTGACAGCTGGGTCCATGGCGGCAGCAAGGAAGTGCCTCCTTATTACGCAGAAAATAATGATTCCTCCACCTGACAGCAGGGACCCACCGGACGGGCCACCGTATTTCACGAAAAAAATGTTTCCCCCTGACTGCTGGGACCCACCAGCTACACCTTCGCACGCAAGGAAGTGCGTCCGAAAAAAAAATGATTCACCCCCCTGACTGCTGGGACCCACCAGCACCCGACTGCTGGGACCCACCAGCTACACCTTCGCACGCAAGGAAGTGCTTCTGGGCAAAAAAGAAAACAAAACGATTCGGCCCCTGACTGCTGGGACCCACCAGCTACATCTTCGCATGCAAGGAAGTGCCTGACAGTTGGGACCCATCTGGTCGAAGCGTATGTAGCGTTGTCATTCTGGTCATGAACGTGTACGTACATATATACTGGTGGATGTAGAGGCGCACACGTGTCGTAGTAGAGGCGTCCAGGGTGCAAGAAAGAATATACGGCCACGTATGTGTACATACGAGCTGGGTCTCGAACGCCTACTCGCGCATATGTACGGCGAGGGCTCGTTGACATGGCTGGGTCGGAACGGAGAAACAGCGTCGTCATGTTCATGGGGAGGCAACGGAATGTGTGGTCGTGTTCATTGGGAGGGCTTGGATGGAACAGGCGATGGAAACGAGGCCTGGCGTACCGCAGAATGGAGGAAACGGCCTTGTGTTCGACCGGCCATGTTCGAAACAGGATCCTGTTCATCGGAAGGGGTGTGGTGTACCGCAAAACGGAGGAAACGGACCTCCTACGGTCGAAACGGGGGTCCTGTTGATCGGGAGGGGTGTGGCGTACCGCAAAATGGAGGAAACGGACCTCCTACGGTCGAAACGGGGGTCCTGTTGATCGGGAGGGGTGTGGCGTACCGCAAAACGGAGGAAACAAACTTGTGTTGGAGCGCTACGGTCGAAACGGGGGTCCTGTTCATCGGGAGGGGTGTGGC
>NC_041392.1:651449105-651453210 GCF_002162155.2 Triticum dicoccoides
CACTATTCATCCCATCGACCGGCTTCAGTTAGCAACAATAGCGAAGGAATCGCTCGATCGGGTTCAGTTAACAGCCATCGATCGATCGCTCGGGTTCAGTAACGCGTAGCCTGCAGTGCAATCGCTCGGGTTCAGTTAGAGCCCAACGCCTCGCTCGGGTTCAGTTAGAGCCAACGCCTCGCACACATGCGTACGTGTGCGAGAGAAACGCACATCGCTCGGCCCCCGACCTCCCACTGTAACAGGGAACTCCCTGAAATTTTCCTCCCCCTCGCTTCTACCACGGTTTTTTCCGTCATGGACGGCCCAAAGAATGTCATGCAGCTGCGTCTCCGGCCCGCCCAGGACGAAAAGCCCATTTTCTGTCATGATTTTTTGTCATAGAAGTAGGAGCCCACCACATCTATGATGATACCGGCTTTTGTCACAATTATCGTCATAGAAGTGTCATATGTATGACAGAAAAAAAATTCATTCGGCCCAAAATGTCACGGATGTGTCTTTTTTTTTGTAGTGATTAGTCCCGGTTCAGTCATGAACCGGGACCCATGGGGGCATTCGTCCCAGTTCATGAGCCCAGGGGGCCGGCCGGGGCCTCATCGGCATTGGTCCCGGTTCGTCTGGACCCATTTGTCCCGGTTCTAGGCACAAACCAGGACCAATGGGCCTCGCTCCTGGCCCATAACCATTGGTCCCGATTCTTGGCTTGACACGGGACATAAGGCTTATCTATTCATAAGAGCTATATGTTGCCTTCAATTTCAGCGTCTTATAGCTCAAAATAATCAGCAAATGCATGAAAAATAACAAATGAAGTAAGAAAGGGTTGAAAAATGACGATGTGGCTTTGAATGGTGCATTTTGAATACAAAAAAACTATGGGCTTCAAATAAGTTCAAAAATGAAATCCCTTTGTAACAGATGAGTTTCCATATGAAACCCTGATACTTCGAAAGAGATTGTCCGTTTTGTACACGAAGTGCATCCAGGTTTTGCCGTAACCCTCTCTACTTTCTTGCACATGCTATGTGGGTGAAATGATGATACCATGCCAACTTTTAACCTTTTCAGAGTTCATTTGAAATGCTTTTCAATTTCAGGGTCTTATAGCTCAAAGTAATCAGTAAATGCATGATAAATAACAAATGAAGTCAGAAAGGGTTAAAAATCAATGATGTGGCTTTGAATGGTGCATTTTGAACACAAAAAACTATGGACTTCAAATAAGTTAAAAAATGAAATCCCTTTGTAACAGACGAGTTTCCGTATGAAACCCTGATACTTCGAAAGAGATTGTCCGTTTTGTACACGAAGTGCACCAGATTTTGCCGTAACCCTCTCTAGTTTCTTGCACATGCTATTGTGGGTGAAATGATGATACCATGCCAACTTTCAACCTTTTCAGAGTTCATTTGAAATGCTTTTCAATTTCAGGGTCTTATAGCTCGAAATAATCAGTAAATGCATGATAAATAACAAATGAAGTCAGAAAGGGTTGAAAAACGATGATGTGGCTTTGAATGGTGCATTTTGAACATAGAAAAACTATGGACTTCAAATAAGTTCAAAAAAATGAAATCCCTTTGTAACAGACGAGTTTCCGTATGAAACCCAGATACTTCGAAAGAGATTGTCCGTTTTGTACACGAAGTGCATCCAGTTTTTGCCATAACCCTTTCTACTTTCTTGCACGTGCTATGTGGGTGATATGATGATACCATGCCAACTTTCAACCTTTTCAGAGTTCATTTGAAATGCTTTTCAATTTCAGGGTCACATAGTTCAAAATAATCAATAAATGCATGATAAATAACAAATGAAGTCAGAAAGGGTTGAAAACCAATGATGTGGCTTTGAATGGTGCATTTTGAACACAGAAAAACTATGGACTTCAAATAAGTTCAACAAAATGAAATCCCTTTGTAACAGACGAGTTTCCGTATGAAACCCTGATACTTCGAAAGAGATTGTCCGTTTTGTACACGAAGTGCATCCAGTTTTTGCCGTAACCCTCTCTACTTTCTTGCACATGCTATGTGGGTGAAATGATGATACCATCCCAACTTTCAACATTTTCAGAGTTCATTTAAATGCTTTTCAATTTCAGGGTCTTATAGGTCGAAATAATAAGTAAATGCATGAAAAATAACAAATGAAGTCAGAAAGGATTGAGAATGGATGATGTGGCTTTGAATGGTGCATTTTGAACACAGAAAAACTATGGACTTCAAATAAGTTCAAAAAATGAAATCCCTTTGCAACAGACGTGTTTCCGTATGAAACCCTGATACTTCGAAAGAGATTGTCCGTTTTGTACATGAAGTGCATCCAGTTTTTGCCGTAATCCTCTATACTTTCTTGCACATGCTATGTGGGTGAAATGATGATACCATGCCAAGTTTTAACCTTTTCAGAGTTCATTTGAAATGCTTTTCAATATCAGGGTCTTATAGCTCAAAATAATCAATAAATGCATGATAAATAACAAATGAAGTCAGAAAGGGTTGAAAATTGATGATGTGGCTTTGAATGGTGCATTTTGAACACAAAAAAACTATGGACTTCAAATAAGTTCAAAAAAATGAGATCCCATTGTAACAGACGAGTTTCCGTATGAAACACTGATACTTCGAAAGAGATTATCCGTTTTGTACACGAAGTGCATCCAGTTTTTGCCGTAACTCTCTCTACTTTCTTGCACAAGCTATGTGGGTGAAAGGATGATACCATGCCAACTTTCAACCTTTTCAGAGTTCATTTGAAATGCTTTTCAATTTCAGGGTCTAATAGCTCGAAATAATCAGTAAATGCATGAAAATAACAAATGAAGTGAGAAAGGGGTTGAAAATTGACGATGCGGCTTTGAATGGTGCATTTTGAACACAGAAAAACTATGTGGGTGAAATGATGAATTATCAAAGTATTTTCTGTTCAAAATCATTAAAAGCAAAAAGAATTTTCATAAATAACTTTTTTGTTACAAACTTTAATAGAAAAAAGAATTATCATAAAATAAGATAAATAAGTAATTAGAAACAAAATAATATAAACTTTAATAAAATATATAAGTAGAAACAAAATAAAATAACATAAATGAAATTTATGAAACTAAAATTATCGAAGTATTTTCTGTTCAAAACATTATAAGCAACCTCTAGTATTATTGAAACTAAAATTATATAAAATTGATGCAACTAAAATTATCGAAGTATTTTCTGTTCAAAATCATTAAAAGCAAAAAGAACTTTTCATAAAGAACTTTTTTTGGTAGAAGCTTTAATAGCAAAACTAATTATCATAAAATAAAATAAATAAGTAATTAGAAACAAAACAAAATAAAATAAATAAGTATTTTGTTGTAAGTACAAACAAAACAAAACAAAAAAGCAAAAATGAAAACAAAAAAACTGGGAAAAAATAAAAAAATGCCATTCGTTGGGGGCCACCATGGCCTGAATACGACTAGAAACCCATCAATGGGCCAGGATTCAAGCCCGCAGAAGGCCCAGTAGGCCCATCTGGCATAGCAGTAACAATTAGGCATGTAAGCCTACAATGGAGAGGAGCTCGTGAGGGTACGCGCCCCTCTCAACTAGCGAGGTGGGACAAAACTCCCACCACCACGCCGTTCTGCAAGGCCTATGGTCTCGGCTGGTCGCACCAACCGAGACTAAAGGGGTGCATTGGTACCAGTTCGTGGCACCAACCGGAACCAATGCCCCCCTTTAGTCCCGGTTGGTGCCACCAACCGGGAGCAAAGGCCGCCACTTCCCGATAACTTCAACATGAGGGGGGGGTCGATATACCCCCTCCCCGATAACATTATTTTCCCATGTATGTATGTCGTCGTTGTCGATATAACCCCCTCCCGATAACTTCAACATGAGGGGGAGGGGGGTCGATATACCCCCTCCCCGATAACATTATTTTCCCATGTATGTATGTCGTCGTTGTCGATATAAACCCCTCTCAATAACTTCAACACGAGGGGGGTCGATATACCCCCTCCCCGGTAACATTATTTTCCCATGTATGTATGTCGTCGTTGTCGATATAACCCCCTCCCGGATAACTTCGACATGAGGGGCAGTTGATATATACCCCC
>NC_041392.1:651453388-651455396 GCF_002162155.2 Triticum dicoccoides
CCTCCTGCTCAACCAAAACTCTCAAGGACACCCAAACACTAGAAAAAAATGATGTCGGTCTCCTACCCCCTCCTGCCGCGCCCCTACCCGACAAACTCTCTCGAGGCCACCCAAATTTACCAAGTTAAAAGAGCGTTGTCGTCGAGGCCACCCCAAACCCTTGAAGCACTGTCGAGGCCACCCCGAACCCTATAAGCATTGTTGAGGCCACCCCAACCCTAGAGATCAAGCATCGAGGCCACTAATATATCCACCTGCTGTCATGTTTTTATAATAATTTCCATGTTGTAATATTTGTAGAAACAACGGAGCACGGACGAGACGAGGAAGCAGAACAGGTGTTAGGGGACATAATCGCAGTCGGAGTTGATGTCTTGTCGTATCTCAACGACAGCGGCGATGGTCTGGAAGGATAGGGTGAAGAAGCAGGATATGGTGATCGAACAATGGAGGAGGAGGGACCTGATCATGATGGCTCCGGTGACCCAATGCCGGTGCAAGAAGGACACCGTGATGACGGCTCTGGTGACCGAATGGAGTCCGGCCAGGTATATATATTAGTTAAGCATGTGCTGACTATAGCTAATTGATGCATTAATTGTTTTTGGTATGTACACACATTAATGAACTCTCATCTTTCTTCTTTTTTCTAGCCCTCCGGATCAAGCACAACTTAGGTAAAGAGACGAGACCCAAAGAAAAGTTGCGCTTGGATGAAAGCTTTGAGATCATAGAAATCGCGCGCGATGGCATGCCGATTGAACCCATCCGGACAAAGGAAGCATTTGCTGCTCAGTGCGGGGTTCTTGTTAGGGACAAGATCCCGATCAGCATCCACCAATGGTTAAAGCCGGCTAAAGAAGACCCTGAGGTGTCTTATGTCGACGATATGCAGAAAGATGATCTTTGGACCGCGCTTAAGGAAAATTTCACCCTACCGCCAGAGGAGGATCCGGAGAAGCCAGTTAAAGAGCAATTGATCAAGTCTTGTGCTCTTAAGATGGCAGGACTATTCAGGAGGTGGAAGAATGAGCTGAAAAAATTTGTCGACAAAGAAGAGACACCAGAATTCATCGGCCGGTATGAGAAGATCAGAGATCACTGGCCCGCATTTGTGGCCCACAAGACATCGGAAAAGAGTAAGAAGATGTCAGTGACAAACAAGAGGAATGCTGCAAAGAAGAAGCATCACCATCACACGGGGTCAGGTGGCCACCTCAAAGCCCGGCTGTTGTGGGCCAAGGCTGAGAGTGGCCTGAAGGAAATATGCCCTAGAGGCAATAATAAAGTTATTATTTATTTCCTTATTTCATGATAAATGTTTATTATTCATGCTAGAATTGTATTAACCGGAAACATAATACATGTGTGAATACATAGACAAACAGAGTGTCACTAGTATGCCTCTACTTGACTAGCTCGTTGATCAAAGATGGTTATGTTTCCTAACCAGAGACATGAGTTGTCCACTACTGGAATCAGCTACTTTGCCATCTGCGAGCTCTTTGCTGTCTGCTAGTAGACGGAAAAGAAGCTCTTTGCCATCAGCTACCCAAAAGCAGACGGCAAAAAACTGGCTGATGGCAAAGACCTTTGCCATCAGCTAGTTCTTTGTCGTCCGCTAGCAGACGGCAAAGATTCTTTGCCGTCGGCTAGCAGACGGCAAAGAGGGAGGGGGCCCCACTGACGAGCTGCTTAAAAAAAACTTAACGCCCCCCTCTTTGTCGTCTGCTAGCAGATGGCAAAGAGCAAATAAGCGGACGGCAAAGGGGGGCGGACGGCAAAGATTTAACATATCTAACGTTAACGGCCGCGCCCCACCCCGCCCCTCTCTCTCTGTTTCTCTCCCTGCTCTTCACACGCGCGCCGCCGCCCCACCACTCGCCGCCGCCCCGTCGCCCCACCACCCCGCCGCCCCATCGGCCCCCCGCCCCGTCACCACTGTCGCCCGACGCCGTCGCCCCACCAGTCCCCCACCCCGTCGCCCCCGCCGCCCTGCCGTCTCGGC
>NC_041392.1:651456597-651464418 GCF_002162155.2 Triticum dicoccoides
CCGACCCCCTGACCCCGAAATAGCACCCCGACCCCGACACGGCACCCCGACACCGACACGACACCCCGACCCCCGACACCTCCTGAAAAGGTGTTCTTTGGCCTTCCAGAGGCCGACGGGGTCATATATTTGTGAATTATTAGTTAGGTCATATATTTTTTGATTTTGTTATGAAAAATATCATATATAATTGTGTTGATCGGGTAGTTTCAAATGTGCAGTTGTTTCATCACTGCGAGGTTTGGTGTTCGACGACCTCGTCGTGCGTTTGACGAGCTCTGCCCCTTCGTTCGTGGGTGAGCACAAATGATGTGTCCTCCTCCCCCATTAATTATTTGATCTGTTCCGATGAAACTTGATAGCTAGCTATATATGTGTCTTGAATCATCAGTATGCGTAACCAATATGTGTCTCCCGTTCGAAAGTGTCATAGTTATAAATATGCATGCATTTGCATATTTATAACCTTGATTCTTTTGAATTGTCCAACGCTATCCATGGACAGCCCGAGTATGTGTAGATTGGGTTCGTTTTCCCATATGCTTTGCTCCGGATCCGACGCATAAATTTCGTCGGTGCCTCCCCTGTTGTTCTCCGGGTACACATCCTCTCTGTTTATTGTAGAGACGTGTATCAGTAGAATAGCGGGGAGGTGCTGCCGAAATTTTGCGTCGAATCCGGAGCATAGCATGGGAAAATGAACCCAATCTACACATACATGGGTGGGATTAGGACCTATCATTACCTATTAGAGTGTAGGTTGCATGGATGTAATAAAATTGACAAAGTAGATCAACTGATGAATATATACATGGTGAATTACATATATAATTGTTGTGTGTCCAGTAGCTCTGAAAGTCAAGATGAGTGATCGTGCGTGGATGTATACCGGTCACACTGGTCAGAACAAATTGAGCGTTGAATGGTTCACAAAAACCAAGGGGTTTGTGCAAGCCGCATTTGCAAATGGCCAGAAGAAAACCTGGTGCCCCTATTTCCGGTGCGGCAATTGGGAAAAGAGGACAGAGGCTGAAATGGGCAAACACCTGCAGAAGAGTGGTTTTACGCCCGATTATACGGTGTGGACATTTCATGGTGAGTCTGCCCAACGTGACCGAGCTGAGGTGGATCGTCGTCGCACCGACGAACATGGTACCGGGATGGAAAACATGGTGCAAGACTATGATGATGCTCGGGATTCGGACGAGGAGATGGAGGAATCTGCAAAGGCCTTCAATGAACTGTTGGAGTCTTCAAAACATCCGCTACACGAGCACACTGAGCTTTGTCAGTTGGATGCCATCTCACAAGTAATGGCTCTGAAGGCTCAGTTCAACTTGGGCAGAGAATGCTATGACGCAATTATGACAGTATTTGGACGCTTTCTACCCAAAGGCCATGTAATGCCTGCAAACCTGTACCAGTCGGACAAAATCCTCTGTGCACTGAAGATGCCCTATGAAAAGATACATGCCTGTGAGAAAGGATGTTCCTTATTTAAGCTTGACTATGCGGACTTGAACTATTTTCCCATTTGCAAGTCTTCCAGGTATATTGTGGTAGACAACGGTATGGGTGAGAAGACACAGACCAAAATCCCCGTTAGTGTTCTTCGGTATATGCCAATCGTACCAAGACTTCAATGTCTTTTCATGGTCGAAGAGACGGCCAGACAGATGACATGGCACAAAACAGGCAAAAGAACTGAACTAGATGCAGATGGGAATCTGATGATGGTACACACGTCGGATGGTGTTGCGTGGAAAAAGTTTGATGAATTACATGCTGACAAAGCGGCAGATCCGAGGCATCCTCGAGTCGGCATCAGCACGGATGGGTTCAGTGTGTTTGGTATGACGGCAACCCAATACAGTTGTTGGCCCGTATTTGTCTTTCCACTCAATCTCCCCCCCGGACAGATTATGCAAAGAAAGAACATTTTCCAGACGTTGATAATTCTAGGGCCCAACTATCCGGGGAAAAATATGAATGTGTACATGCAGCCGCTTAAGGACGAATTGCAAGAAGCCTGGGATAATGGGTTCAAGACATACGACGCCTATAGCAAACGGAACTTCATAATGCGTGTCTGGTACATGTACTCGATGCATGACTTGCCGGCGTATGCGCTATTCGTTGGTTGGTGTGTGCATAGAAGGTTCCCGTGCCCCACATGCAAGGGAGCTCTTGAGTTTCATTGGCTTCAGGTCGGTCGCAAGTTTTCTTGCTTTGACATGCATAGACAGTCCCTAGATCCTCGCCATAAGTTCAGGAAAGACAAGAAGAACTTCATCAGAGGTAGAGTTGTCAAAAACTCTGCACCGCCTGCATTGACAGGCCAACAGACCCTGGATCAGTTAAACGCTCTCGAGCCAGATCCACAGCGTCCAGGGTACTTCAAGGGGTATAATACTAAGCACGCGTGGACTCACAAAACATGTTTATGGGATCTGCCTTACTTCAAAGACCTCCTTTGCCCACACAACATCGACGTGATGCACACTGAGAAGAATATCGCCGAGGCACTTTTTGGTACATTGTTCGGCATAGATGGGAAGTCAAAGGATAATACTAAGGCTAGAGTCGATCTGGAGGCGCTATGTGATAGGCCATTACAAAACATGAAAGAACCAAAAGGAAAGCAGAACTGGACGAAGCCAAAGGCATGGTTCAATCTTGGAAGGCCAGCTATGAGGGAAATTATCTTGTGGGTGCAACAGCAGTTGATGTTCCCCGATGGGTATGCAGTGAATCTAAAGAGGGGAGCGAATCTTGATAAATTGAAGATATTTGGTCTCAAGAGTCATGATTGTCACATATGGATTGAGCGGGTAATGCCGGTGATGTTGCGTGGCTTCATCCCTGAGGATGAATGGCTAGTACTGGCAGAACTCAGCTATTTCTTCCGTGTTCTTTGTGCGAAAGAACTATCGCTTGTCGTGCTAGAAGAAATGGAAGAGTTGGCGCCGGAGTTGATCTGCAAGTTAGAGAAGATCTTTCCACTGGGCTTCTTTAATCCAATGCAGCATTTGATTTTGCATCTCTCGGCCGAGGCAAGATTGGGGGGGGGGGGCCCGTGCAAAATCGTTGGTGCTACCCAACTGAGAGGATGCATAAGACGCTTCGAGAAAAATGTAAAAATAAACGTAGAATTGAAGCATCGATGGCTGAGGCATTCATCACAAAGGAGGCGGCAAACTTCGTAACAGCACACTACGAAGCCAAAAATCGTCATTTGCATAATCCAAAGCCTCGGTACAGTGCTAACGACCCTAAAAAGGGTGGATCCAACCTCAGCCTATTCAAATGAAATCTCGCACCAGCTAGTGTTTCACATCCATTATCTTTGGATAATGAAGAATGGCGGACCATTTCGTTGTATATCTTCAACAACCTGATAGAAGTGCGGCCGTACATTGAGTAAGTTCTCGATACATTGTTTCGCAACTTCTATTTCCTTTGAACTGCTCTTATTCCTGGATATGTCATATAGTCGATACGTCGCCATATTCTCGTATGGAGCGGAGATCCAAAAGGATTCCGTTGAAGAGTATGAGCTTCTCGCAAAGCAAGGAGGCGGCTATCCCGGTTTCATCTCTTGGTTCAAACAAACGGTAATTTCTATTAGACAATTTCATTTCATTCGCTAATTTGTGCGTAATGCAACAATCCTTTCATATTAAACTTGTAGGCTCATTCAGAGTCTATGGATGCCGAATTGAGACAAGTCGCTAATGGTTTTGACTATAAGGTCCGTTCATTTGACAAGTACGACATCAACGGGTATCGCTTTCGTACCTATGGCAAAGAGCTATCTATGGCCGACCGAAAGTCTACAAATTGTTGTGTATCTGCTATCGGCGAAGGAGGTACCGAGTATTATGGGAGAGTTGAAGCAATTTATGAACTTCTGTTCTATGGTGAAAACCCACCGAATGTCGTAGTCTTCAAATGTTATTGGTTTCAGCCGAAGGAGACCAGAAGGACTCATGAACATATAGGGCTAGTTGAAATCAACCAAAGCACCCATTTAGATGTTCCTGACGTCTATATTACGGCTCAACAGGCGACCCAAGTATTCTATCTACCATGGGCCTGCCAAACTAATCCAAATCTGAAAGGTTGGGATGTCGTTTATGAAGTGTCGCCATGTGCTAGACTTTCTCCCCCAAAGAAAGAGGATTATGAACCTCACATTAACCCAGACACATATGAAGGATAATTCTTCCAAGAGACACGTCTTTCCAAAAAGCGTTTCAAGAACCGCTATACTTCACCCCAAAACATTGAAGTAGACAGCGACAATGAATCTGACATCACCCCAGAGGAGGAACAAGAAGAGGTTACTGCTGCGGATGACCTGTCAATGCTTGACCGATTACGTCAAGGTGGCCTTGCACATGTTGATGCCAATGAACCCTATGAGCCCATCATTGATTATAGTGATGATGATGATTATGCATTTATTAATGATACTGATCGAGATTATTAGTAGTGTTAGGTATTCAATTTTTTTTATGTTGTACTTGATGATGATACACTTAAGTGATATACATATTATTATTCATGTCGGTACTTTTTTTATGTTGTACTAATTTCGTTTATTCTTTGTCATGGCAGGTGTTGAAAGATGGTGGGCGTTGGTCGGGAGCGCGCCGAGGCCTCTTCTTCGTCGGTGCATGGTGCGAGGTCTTCCATTCCACACGCATCTCTCCGCCAAGCGTTGCTGGACAGTATGGCGACACCACCGGGCCCTTCTTCATCGACCGCGGTGCCTAGCACGGGATGAGGTAAGAAGAAGAGAGGAGGTGGAGCACGCAGTCGCGGGAGAGGAGGTAGGGTGACTCTTACGGCGCCTTCATCGCCGCCGCCCCCAGCTGTTTCACCCCAGCACGTGACTGCTAGGGTGGACTCGTCTGAGGAGGAGGCTACACAGACTCCGGTCCACGAGCCTTCGGTCCGCGGGTCTTCGTCCCACGAGCCTCGGGTCGACGGGCCTTCGGCCCATGAGAGTTGGGCCCACGAGACCCCAGAGGAGCACACGTCTGGATGGGGTACCTGGTCGGGTCAGCCTGAGGAGCCGAGTGGCCATGCTGATGATGGCGGGGAGCCGAGTGGCCATGCTGATGATGGCGGGGAGCCGACTGATTTTGAGGAGGAGGGGGAGGAGGGGGCAACGTCTACCAGCATGGTGCTACATGGCTCCCGTCCGTGCCGGTGACCCGCGAGCAGAGGTGGTTGATTTTCCCTGATGGGGAGAGGTAAGTGCATTTAATCTTTTTGTACCTTCTGCATTCACGTTTCTTCAAATAACTAATGCGTTGGCCTTGTCATGCTACAGGGGTTGGGACCACCATGAAAGTGTCCGTTGGCCCAACTCAGTCCTTGGAGTTCTGATTCGGCAAAACTTCCCAGGGTTTGTCACGTTCCCTGGTGAGGGTCGGCTTCCAGAGGTTGGATTGAGTTGGGAGCACTACTTGGTTGCCCCGGCCCCGCCGGGTGAGATTATCGACGGTGTCTTGTGCAAGACAAGGGCAGACATGGTGATCAGAAAGTTCTGGGTAATTTCTCCTTTACACAATTAAAAATCTTCAACTAGCTAGTTATTAATTGTACTAATCAATATTGTCTCATTTGATTGCAGACATTCTACAGGTGTGATGAGGGATACGAGGAGGAGGCGGCAGATGTTATCCACAAGGAGTGCAAGCACCTACTTCAGAACTTACGGCATGAGGTTCGGGTGCAGACTGTTCGAGACTACTACACCGGGCGTGGTATCAAGAAGCCCAAGCAGGAGTGCCGCGATAAGTTCTTGAGTAAGGAGCAGTACATGAAGGTAATTCTTAAGGCCTTGTACTTACTTCCTTCATTTAGTAATTCATAGCTGTAGCGCTCAAGTTTCTATTTGCTAACTTAGACCCCTCCGAGATGGTGTGCGGATTGGATGGATTGTTGGGAGGTGTTGGTCAATGCGTGGTGCTCAAAAGAATGGCGGGCCACCCACAAAGAGGCCAAGGACAAACGTGCCCAAATGGAAGGTGTGCCATACCACCAAGGCAGCTCCAACTTATTTCAGTACGGGCGGAACTGGGTATGTGGTTTTCTTCATGATTCATGCAATTCATTCATCATGCTAGCTTTAGCCCTTTAATTACTAATTTACTTTGTTTCTCTCTTTCAGGCACGCTACAGTAAGGCGGATAAGGTGCCAGAGGTGTACGACCTGTATGCCATGGCCCACACTGGCCCTTACAAGAAAGTCAAGGCATTCTCTGCGTCTGACCTCAATGATCCAAAGAACTTCACCAACATCTCCGCCCACGAGAAGCTCGTGCAATATAGAAATCAGGGGAAGGCGAGGAAAGGGGAGGAATTTAACCCGAGCCAGGGTCCCATTGATAAAGAGCTGCTGATGATATCTGGTGGCGGGAGGTCCCATGGCTCCATAGCCATGGGAGATGGACTTATCTGTTGTCCTAGAACTCTCCCGGAGATCAAGGCGCGCCAGTCGAGCTCCGCTCCTGAGATAAGGCCTTGTGAACGGCCAGTCCAACTCGCCTTCAAGGTTAGTTATACGTACTCACCTATCTTTCTACATTACATTGTGTGCGCTTCCATCAATGATTACAAATGGTCATGTGAGTGGTGTTGCAGGCTGCTATACAGAGTGAGAGAGATAGAACGGAGAAACTTTTGGCGGAGGCGACGGAGAGGCAGCGGGAGTTGGAGGAGAGGACGACAAAGATGTTGGAGGAGGAGAGGGCACGGAATGACATGCAGGCAAGGGCCATGTACGAGCTCCTTGTGGTAAGTTTCTTTTGCAGATTACTTGCTAGTCTTAACATTTGAGTCTCATTACTAACTAGTATGACTGTTGTGAAAACCAAATGTGCAGTCCGTGTGCGAGAAGTCCGGTCAGACCGCTCCGCCGATGCCAGTGATTGCTCCTGGGAGCACAGTGAGTTTAATTTGAATGGACATTAATTGCTAGTCTTAACATTTGAGTGTCATAATGCTAACGAGACATTGGAAATGATCTTTGGTGCAGCTTAACTCCAGAAACGCATCGCACGATCCTTCTCCAGCGACCGGCGCGAGCCAGCCCGCTCCTACACCTCCCTGATCACGGTAAGTTTCTCTAGTGTTTTGCTTAACAAATGCATAAATACCTAGACTTAGCTTTATTTCCTCCAATATGCTTACCATAATGACCTAGAGTTAGCTTCTTTTCCTCCAAAATGACTTAATAAGCTTACTGACCTCATAAACCATCCATTTTACCTAAGTTAGCTCTAAAACGATATGTACTTAGCTTACTTATGTAAAAAATTGCATAATTAGCTTAGTTAGCTCATAAACGATCCATTTTACCTAAGTTAGCTCTAAAATGACTCATTTTACCTTAGTTAGCTTACAAGTGATCCAATTTATCCAAGTTAGCTCTAAAATGACCCATTTTACGTAGATTAGCTCCTAAATGATCCATTTTACCTACGTTAGCTTTAAAATGACCCATTTCACCTAGGTTAGCTCCAAAATGACGCATTTCACCTAGGTTAGCTCCAAAATGACCCATTTCACCTAAGTTAGCTAAAAAATGACCCATTTCACCTTAGTTAGCTCAAAAACATGGCATTTCACCTTAGTTAGCTCATAAACGACCCATTTCAACTAAGTTAGCTCCAAAATGATCAATTTCACCTAGGTTAGCTCATAAACGACCCATTTCACCTAGGTTAGCTCATAAACGACCCATTTGACCTAGGTTAGCTCATAAACGACCCATTTCACCTAGGTTAGCTCATAAATGACCCATTT
>NC_041392.1:651464533-651515624 GCF_002162155.2 Triticum dicoccoides
AGCTCAAAAACGTGGTATTTCACCTTAGTTAGCTCATAAACGACCCATTTCAACTAAGTTAGCTCATAAATGACCCATTTCACCTAGGTTAGCTCATAAACGACCCATTTCACCTAGGTTAGCTCATAAACGACCCATTTCACCTAGGTTAGCTCATAAATGACCCATTTCACCTAGGTTAGCTCATAAACGATCCATTTCACCTAGGTTAGCTCATAAACGATCCATTTCACCTAACTTAGCTCCAAAATGATCCATTTCACCTAGGTTAGCTCATAAACGACCCATTTCACCTAGGTTAGCTCATAAACGACCCATTTCACCTAGGTTAGCTCATAAACGACCTATTTCACCTAGGTTAGCTCATAAACGATCCATTTCACCTACGTTTGCTCATAAACGATCCATTTCACGTAACTTAGCTCATAAACGATCCATTTCACCTAAGATATCTCATAAACGATCCATTTCACCTAGGTTAGCTAATAAATGATCCATTTCACCTAAGTTAGCTCATAAACGATCCATTTTGACTAATTTAGCTCATAAATGATCCAGTTCACCTAAGTTAGCTAATAAATGGCATATACTTCTTCTTCTAGTCTTCTTCTTCTTCTATTCTTTTTCTTCTAGTCTAATTCTTCTCCTAGTCTTCTTTTTCTAACTTTCTTATTTGTCATTTTGCAGGTTTCATTCACTTCACGGAAGCCAGCTTCCTATGATGGATTGCTTGTTTTTTCCTTTGATGCACTTATTGTATTCTGCTCACTTGCTATGATGAAACTAGATTGCTATGATGAAACTTTGCATATTGTAATATGTATGGATCGATGGAACTATGTGCAACCTACTATGTATGTATGGATGGATATATATGTGCTGGATATTTATTATGTTGGATATATATATGTGCTTGATATTTATGTGATGGATATATATGTGATGTGATATATTTGCCGTGATAATTGTTGGATATAAGAAAAACAGAATAAAAAAGAGGCAGTGCAGGCTCTTTGCCGTCCGCGGCAGACGGCAAAGACCCCTTTGTTGTCGGTGGCAGACGGCAAAGGTGGCACGTGGCGCCCACCTGTGCTTCCTGAGGGATGGGCCATTTGGCAAATTTGCCTACCATGGCGGACGACAAAGCAAAGCTGATGGCAAAGACTTTGCCTTTGTCGTCCGCCGTGGCAGACGGAAAAACACAGCGGGTGCTGACGCATTGCTGACGTCAACTGGCGGACGGCAAAGAGGCGCTCAAATTTGCCATCCGCTGGTGGACGGCAAAGGCCGCCGTTAGCCGCCTAACGGACTAACGCTGGTGGACATCTAGTATTTTGCCGTCCCTCCTCTTTGCCATCTGCCGCTGTAGGCAAAGGGCTCTTTGTCGTCCGCCATAAAAAGCAGACGGCAAAGGACCTGTTTGCCGACCCTGTCTTTGCCGTTACTGTTTGCCGTACGCCGCTGACGGCAAAGCTCTTTGCCGTCCGTCGTCCGTGCCTTTGCCGTCCGCCGTGGCAGACGGCAAAATACTGGATTCCTGTAGTGGTCATTTGATTAACAGGATCACATCATTAGGAGAATGATGTGATTGACTTGACCCATTCCGTTAGCTTAGCACTTGATCATTTAGTATGTTGCTATTGCTTTCTTCATGACTTATACATGTTCCTACGACTATGAGATTATGCAACTCCCCTTTACCGGAGGAACACTTTGTGTGCTACCAAACGTCACAACATAACTGGGTGATTATAAAGGTGCTCTATAGGTGTCTCCAAAGGTACTTGTTGGGTTGGCGTATTTCGAGATTAGTATTTGTCACTCTGATTGTCGGAGAGGTATCTCTGGGCCCACTCGGTAATGCACATCACTATAAGCCTTGCAAGCATTGCAACTAATGAGTTAGTTGCGGGATGATGTATTAAAGAACGAGTAAAGAGACTTGCCGGTAACGAGATTGAACTAGGTATTGAGATACCGACGATCGAATCTCGGGCAAGTAACATACCGATGACAAAGGGAACAACGTATGTTGTTATGCGGTCTGACCGATAAAGATCTTCGTAGAATATGTGGGAGCCAATATGAGCATCCGGGTTCCGCTATTGGTTACTGACCGGAGACATGTCTCGGTCATGTCTACATAGTTCTCGAACCCGTAGGGTCCGCACGCTTAATGTTTCGATGACGGTTATATTATGAGTTTATGTGTTTTGATGTACCGAAGGAGTTCGGAGTCCCGGATGAGATCGGGGACATGACGAGAAGTCTCGAAATGGTCGAGACGTAAAGATTGATATATTGGACGACTATATTCAGACATCGGAAAGGTTCTGAGTGATTCAGATATTTTCGGGAGTACCGGGGAGTTACGGGAATTTGTATTGGGCCTCAATGGGCCATACGGGAAAGGAGAGAAAGGCCTCAAAGGGTGGCCGCACCCCTCCCCATGGGCTGGTCCGAATTGGACTAGGGAGGGGGGGCGCCCCCTTCCTTCCTTCTCCTTTTCCCTTCCCTTTCCTTCCCTCCTACTCCTACTACTTGGAAGGGCTCCTAGTTCTATTAGCAAAGGGGGAATCCTACTCCCGATGGGAGTAGGACTCCCCTAGGGCGCGCCATAGAGAGGGCTGGCCCTCCCCCCTCCTCCATTCCTTTATATACGGGGGCAGGGGCACCCCATGGACAAAACAATTGATCTTTTGATCTTTTAGCCATGTGCGGTGCCCCCCTCCACCATAGTCCACCTCGATAATACTGTAGCAGTGCTTAGGCGAAGCCCTGCATCGGTAGAACATCAACATCATCACCACACCGTTGTGCTGACGAAAATCTCCCTCAACACTCGGCTGGATCGGAGTTTGAGGGACGTCATCAGGCTGAACGTGTGCTGAACTCGGAGATGCCGTGCGTTCGGTACTTGATCGGTCGGATCGTGAAGACGTACGACTACATCAACCGCGTTGTGCTAACGCTTCCGCTTTTGGTCTACGAGGGTACGTGGACAACACTCTCCCCTCTCGTTGCTATGCATCACCATGATCTTGCGTGTGCGTAGGAAATTTTTGAAATTACTACGTTCCCCAACAGTGGTATGAGAGCCTCGTTTTATGCATTGATGTTATATGCACGAGTAGAACACAAGTGAGTTGTGGGCGATATAGGTCATACTGCTTACCAGCATGTCATACTTTGGTTCGGCGGTATTGTTGGATGAAGCGGCCCGGACCGACATTACGCGTACGCTTACGCGAGACTGGTTCTACCGACGTGCTTTGCACACAGGTGGCTGGCTGGTGTCAGTTTCTCCAACTTTAGTTGAACTGAGTGTGGCTACGTCCGGTCCTTGCGAAGGTTAAAACAACACCAACTTGAAAAACTATCGTTGTGGTTTTGATGCGTAGGTAAGAACAGTTCTTGCTAATCCCGTAGCAGCCACGTAAAACTTGCAACAACAAAGTAGAGGACATCTAACTTGTTTTTGCAGGGCATGTTGTGATGTGATATGGTCAAGACATGATACTATATTTTATTGTATGAGATGATCATGTTTTGTAACCGAGTTATCGGCAACTGGCAGGAGCCATATGGTTGTCGCTTTATTGTATGCAATGCAATCGCCCTGTAATGCTTTACTTTATCACTAAGCGGTAGCGATAGTCATAGAAGCATAAGATTGGCGAGACGACAACGATGCTACGATGGAGATCATGACGGTGCTTCAGAGATGGAGATCACAAGCACAAGATGATGATGGCCATATCATATCACTTATATTGATGGCATGTGATGTTTATCTTTTATACATCTTATCTTGCTTTGATTGATGGTAGCATTATAAAATGATCTCTCACTAAATTTCAAGATAAAAGTGTTCTCCCTGAGTATGCACCGTTGCCAAAGTTCATCGTGCCCAGACACCACATGATGATCGGGTGTGATAAGCTCTACGTCCATCTACAACGGGTGCAAGCCAGTTTTGCACACGCGGAATACTCAGGTTAAACTTGACGAGCCTAGCATATGTAGATATGGCTTCGGAACACTGAGACCGAAAGGTCGAGCGTGAATCATATAGTAGATATGATCAACATAGTGATGTTCAGCATTGAAAAGTACTCCATTTCACGTGATGACCGGTTATGGTTTAGTTGATTTGGATCACGTGATCACTTAGAAGATTAGAGGGATGTCTCTCTAAGTGGGAGTTCTTAAGTAATATGATTAATTGAACTTTAATTTATCATGAACTTAGTCCTGATAGTATTTTGCATGTCTATTTTTTTTGTAGATAAATAGCTCGCGTTGTTGCTTCCCTATGTTTTATATATGTTCCTAGAGAAAAACTATGTTGAAAGATGTTAGTAGCAATGATGCGGATTGGATCCGTGATCTGAGGATTATCCTCATTGCTGCACAGAAGAATTATGTCCTTGATGCACCGTGTCGGTGTACTAGAGTAGGGGTACCTTAGTATCCCGAACTTGTGCACGGGCAGTCGCAGCATCCCGCGGCAAGGCTTGCCGGGTGACCGCCAAGGTCCTCCGTGGTTCCTTTGGAGCCATTCAAGAACAAAGTATCCAAGCCAAGGAGACAAGACCCCAGCAAGAGGAGCTTGCCGGGAAGGCCAACCAAGGCAAGGCGCTTAAGGAGACAAGACCCCGGCAAGAGGAGCTTGCCGGGAAGGCCAACCAAGGCATCTCAAGGAACTTTCCGCGACGCGCCACGTGTCCCGGCAAGGCCTGGTGAGCGACAACCTCCCGGAAGCGACAAGACAACGACCGCAGCAAGGCGCTTGCCGCGGCAAGCCACCACTCTGTGCCCGCGCTCTAGCACATCCACCAACATGTCGCCCTGGGACCCTTCCAGGCGTACGTGGCGGGAGGCTGTGCAGCCAGGGGTGCGCGGTGGCAAGCGGCGCTGACAAGATTGCCATCATGGCGAGCGGTGGCATCCCTGACGGTCCCTTTTGCACTATTTAGACGACGTAGACGGGCATTTAATGCCCTTGTCCCCTGCCGTCAGGGTTAGGTATGATACACTTTAGCAGGTAGCCGTACCTACCGCGGCACCTTTCCGTTTTTACCCTTTGTCTCCGTTGCCACCTGTCGGTGACCCCTTGAGCATATAAAAGGAGGCCCATGCGCAACGTAGAGGGGGGGCTAGCTAGGAGGAAGAGAACACTCACGCTCGGTCTCGTTAGCTGCTGGAGTGTACTGTAGCACTCCGCGCTCCCGAGCGAACTCAATACAAACCACAAAGCAGGAGTAGGGTTTTACGCATCCGTGCGGCCCGAACCTGGGTAAACCGCTCGTGTGCTTCGCCTCGATCCGCTCTTCGTGCGACCTCCGCCCCCGCCGAACTGAAAGGGACTCGGCCCGCCGGTCCCATAGGTGCTCGTGGATCAGAACCCCGGCATCTTTGGCGCGCCAGGTAGGGGGCGTCGAGGTTGTGTGAACCAGATCCGGCGTACACACGAGCTAGATCTTCATCATCTTCATCGACATGCCGCCGAAGAAGAAGGCTTCGGAGGCGGCTGCTCCGTCCGCGCCGAACCCACCACCGCTGGAGCAAACGGCTGATGGGGCAGACGCCAGCGGAAGAACGGGCGCCGACAATGGAGCTCACGGTGCTGCCAGGTCCAAGGACAAGGCTGCGCTGCCCATCGGCGGCGTAGCCGGCTCCCACAACGACCGGGCGCACTCCAAGACCTCGGCGTCCGTGCATGCACCGTGCCCATCTCAGGAGGCGCGGGACCGGCAGCGTCATGGTGCTCACGGTACCATGCGTTTGCTGGACCAAGATCGAGCTGGTAGATCTCGGAGTGCTCAAGACCAGCATGCACGCCAACATGCTGGCACGAGCGAGGCACGGTCGCCTGGACGGGATACTGCTCCTTCTAACATAGTTAGAAGTCCGAGCATATCCCGCTCCTCGCACCGTTTGCCACCTCCACCCGCCACTCCAGCAGAAGCTTTGACGCGAGCTCAACTGCTCCTGGACTACCCTCCAACGGCAGACAAGATCGACGACTGGAGGGCCACCATTCAGAGTCTCATCGGCTTCGCCAACGGCGACACTCAACGACAGCCGAGCACGTCGCAGCCGCAGCAAGTCAGCCAGGCACGAGCCAGTGGCGACAAGACCGGTGGGGGTGCAACCACTATGCACTCTCCGCCCCGAAGGCCAAGATCGCCGACTCGCCAGATCCACCTCGACAGCGACTCCACTGCGTCATCAGATCCACGAGCTCGTCGCGATCAGCGCCAAGTTCTTCACGAACGACAGCAAGAAGACGCTCGTACTCGCATCGAGCGCCGAAGAGAAGCGCGAAGTCAAACGGACCAGGGCGCTGGGCCCTCTGTCGACATGCATGCGCCAGGGGAACCAGGCGACTTCCCGTACGCGGTAGGTTGCCCTGCGTTTACTCGTGAGCTGCGGCAAGTCCAGTGGCCCAGCACGAAGAATTTCAAGCCAGACGTACCAGAGAAGTACGACGGCAAGTCGCATCCGTCGGAGTTCCTCAGCATCTACACCATCGCGGTGCAGGCTGCCGGGGGGCGGGATGACAAGATCCTTGCCAACTACTTCCCGCTGGTGCTCAAGCCCAACGTCAGTTCCTAGCTCATGCACTAGCCGGACAACTCCATATCCTCCTGGGCAGACCTATGCCATCAGTTTGTCGGCGCCTTTACAGGCGGCCACAAACCTCATGGCCAAGAGAGTGACCTTCATCTGCTCGCCCAAAAGGAAGGAGAGCCCCTGCGCAAGTACATTCAGAGATTTAGCCATGTACAGCACAACATCCCAGATGTCCACCCTGCCGCGGTCATCAGCGCGTTCCATCAGAACGTGCGTAACCGCAGGATGCAGGAGGAGATGGCGATGTGCAGGATCAGAGACGTCAGTGAGCTGTATGCCCTGGCCGACAAGTGTGCACGTGCTGAGGAAGGGAGGAAACTCCCCGGAGAGAATACAGGAGCAGAAGGATCTGACAGCGAGGATGCTGCCCCGGCAAAGAAAAACCGGCGGCGAAACAACAGGAAGAAGAAAGGCAAAGATGTGCTAGTCGTTGAGCAGTCCGGCAACGAAGGTGGCGCCAAGAAAGCCAAAGTTGGTAGCTCCGGCAAGGAGATTGCCGCATGCACCAACTGCCAGGCTGTGGCGGTCGCTGACAAGCAGGACGGCACCGACAAGCAGTACTGCAAGATCCACCGCACCAAGGGCCATGACCTCCAGAGCTGCAAGAAGGTCGAGCAGCTTGTCCAGCAGCAAAAGGCTGAATACGAGCGACAGGACAAGGAGAGGGCCCAAGGAGGCGCTGGAGAATCTGGCAAGAAGCGCGCCGGCCGGGGAGGACGCCGCGGCAAAGCCAAGCAGCGCCAAGGAGACAGACCTCCCCGCGGCCGCGACAAGGATGAAGACGACGACGACGACGAAGACATGGATGATGTCGAGACCAGTGAGCAGGAGTTCCAGAAAGCCACAGAGGTCTTGTGCGTTGACGGCGGTGCTTCTCTGCATACTTCGCACCGCCAGCTCAAGCAGTGGGTGCGGGAAGTCAATGCGGCGGAACCACCTGTCGAGTCACACAAGCTTCTGAAATGGTCCAGCACGCCTATCATCTTTGATATTGAGGACCATCCTGATCGCACAACTGCGGTCGGGTGCTTGCCGATGTTGGTTTCACCAACTATCCGCAACCTCAAGGTCACTAAGATGCTAGTTGACGGCGGGGCCGGCTTGAACCTGATCTCCTCCGCTGTACTCCAGAAACTCTAGATCCCTGACAGCGAGCTTGAAGAGACCGGCACATTCCAAGGAATCAACCCGGGAAGGAGCAAGCCGAAGGGGAAGGTCACGTTGCCAGTAACATTCGGCAGCGAGGTGAACTTCAGGACTGAGAGGGTCACTTTTGACGTTGCCGATTTTCCATTGCCTTACAATGGGATACTCGGCCGTCCAGCACTCGCCAAGTTCATGGCAGCCTCTCACTACACATACAACATGCTGAAGATGCCACGCCCGATAAGCATCATCTCTGTCCCTGGCGACAAGAAGGATGCTCTTATCTGCACCGACAAGATCTACCGGGAAGCGGCAGCCGCAACAAATCGCAAGTCACCTGCCGTTGAAGCTCCCGGGGGAAAGAAGAAGACCAAGTCCGACAAGAGTTCTGATGCCCACTCCGGCAAGCGCACCTCTTCGGAGTGCTGCACTGCCGTCTAGGACGCACCAACGAGCTCCACCGGCAAGTGTAAGAAGACACTGGCAGCTCCGCCAGAGACCAAGAAGGTGTCCGCCAAGGAGGACGGCACTGGTGGTACCTTCACCATCGGTGCCACTCTCGACCCTAAATAGGAAAGCGTGCTCATTGCTTTCCTGCGGGCGAACGTCAACGTGTTTGCGTGGCAACCGTCTGACTTCCCGGGTGTTCCCAGGAATGTAATTGAGCACCATCTTGCCGTTTGTCCTCATGCGCGGCCCGTCAAGCAGAAGGTCGGGAAGCAAGCAGTGGAGCGCCAAGAATTCATCGCAGAAGAGATCAAGAAGTTGGAAGCAGCAGGCCTTGTCAGAGGAGTGCTCCATCCTACGTGGTTAGCCAATCCTGTAGTCGTGCGCAAGGCGAACGGGAAATGTAGACTTTGTATTGACTTTACCGATGTTAACAAAGCTTGTCCCAAAGACCCATTTCCTTTGCCGCGCATTGACCAGATTGTTGACTCCACGGCCGGATGTGATTTGCTTTCATTTCTTGACGCATACTCAGGATACCATCAGATCTTCATGGCAGAAGAGGATGAGGAGAAGACCGCATTCATTACTCCATGTGGCACGTACTGTTTCATACGGATGCCTTTCGGTTTGAAAAATGCTGGTTCAACATTTGCAAGAGTAGTCCATGTCGCTCTGGAGCCACAAATGCACAGAAATATAGAAGCCTACATGGATGACATAGTGGTCAAGAGCAAGGACAAGGCAACTCTGATTCAAGATTTACACGAGACCTTTGCAAATCTCCGCAAGATCAGCCTCAAGCTCAACCCCGAGAAGTGCGTGTTTGGAGTCCCCTCCGGCAAGCTTCTCGGGTTCTTCGTGTCTCAGCGGGGAATCGAAGCCAATCCCGACAAGATCAAGGCCATTGAGCAGATTGAAGCACCAAAGCGCGTCAAAGATGTACAAAGACTTGCCGGTTGCGTGGCTGCTCTCAGCAGGTTTATCTCTAGGTCTGCTGAGCGCACCCTGCCATTCTTCAAAATATTGAAAAAGGCAGGTCCAATGAAATGGACTCCGGAAGCGGAGGCTGCGCTGCAAGACTTGAAGAGATACTTGTCCTCCACTCCAACACTTGTCGCACCTAAGCCACAAGAGAAGTTGCTGCTGTATATAGCGGCAACCAATCAAGTGGTTAGTGCTGCGTTAGTAGCAGAGAGGGAGGCAGATGACGAGCCAGCAACCTCGGCAGGCGCATCCAGCGACAAGCAGGGGGCTTCCCCGACAAGCTCTGGTCCCGACAAGGATGGATCTGCGCAGACACGCGAGGAGATACAGAAGAGAATGGTACAGCGCCCAGTTTACTTTGTCAGTTCCCTTCTGCAGGGGGCTAGGTCAAGGTACTCTGGCGTGCAGAAATTGCTTTTCGGCCTTCTCAAGGCCTCGAGAAAGCTACGCCATTACTTCCAAGCACATGAGATCACAGTTGTCACTCGTTTTCCGCTGAAGAGGATACTACAGAATCCAGAAGCGACAGGCATGATTGTTGAGTGGGCACTGGAACTGTCAAGCTTTGGCCTCAAGTTTGAGAGTACTTCAACTATCCAAAGCAGAGCATTGGCAGAATTCATAGCAGAATGGACGCCAACACCAGATGAGGAAATTCCAGAAACAAGCATCCCCGTCAAAGAAGCAAGCAAAGAGTGGCTGATGTACTTTGATGGTGCCTTTTCGCTGCAAGGCGCCGGCGCTGGCGTGCTGCTTGTCGCACCCACCGGAGAGCACCTCAAGTACGTAGTCCAGATGCACTTTCCCAAGGAGCAAGCAACAAACAATACTGCAGAGTATGAAGGCTTGCTTGCCGGTCTCAGGATCGCGACAGACCTTGGGATCAAGAAGATCATTGTCAGGGGTGACTCGCAGCTTGTCGTCCGCCAAGTGAACAAGAGCTATCAGAGTCCGTTGATGGAAGCCTACGTCGACGAAGTGAGAAAGCTAGAAGAGCACTTTGACGGCCTACAGATGGAGCATGTTCCAAGATCTCAGAACGCCATTGCCGATGGCCTATCGAAGTGCGCCGCACTTAAGTTACCTGTGGAACCAGGGATCTTTGTGCTCAAGCTGACTTAACCGTCCGTAACGCCATCAACTGGACAAAGCAAGAAGAGGAAGTTGATTTCTGGTGACTATTTGCCGGCAGAACTTCCCAAAGCCGCCGCCAAGAAGGTCCCCAAGATCAACGCCAAGAGCGCTGAGGAGCAGTCTGCTCCGGCAAGCCCCAGGGTTTGTTCCATTGAAGCAGAAGCTCCCGACAAGTTTTGCTCCGGCAAACTTGCCGGGGAACGTCAAGCTCCGGCAGAGCCGCAGGTTCTCGCCGTAGAAGCGGACGTTCCCGCAGCAACAGATTTGCCTTGCGCTGAGGAGCAATCTGCTCCGGCAAGCCCTAGGGTTTGTTCCGTTGAAGAAGAAGCTCCCGACAAGTTTTGCTCCGGCAAACTTGCCGGGGAACGTCAAGCTCCGGCAGAGCCGCAGGTTCTCGTCGTAGAAGCGGACGTTCCCGCAGCAACAGATTTGCCTTGCGCTGAGGAGCAATCTGCTCCGGCAAGCCCTAGGGTTTGTTCCGTTGAAGCAGAAGCTCCCGACAAGTTTTGCTCCGGCAAGCTTGCCGGGGAACGTCAAGCTCCGGTAGAGCCGCAGGTTCTCGCCGTAGAAGCGGATGTTCCCGCAGCAGCAGATCTGCCTTTAGTCCTTGTTGTCGAGTCACAAGCTCCAGCATGGGCGCAGCAGATTGTCCGTTTCCTTCAGACAGGAGAACTTCCCGAAGAGAAAGAAGAAGCGGAAAGAGTAGCCCGGCAGTCAAGTATGTACCAGTTTGTCGACAAAACACTGTACAGAAGAAGACTCAACGGTGTGAAATTGAAGTGTACTCACCGGGAAGACGGACAAAAGCTGTTGGCAGAGATACATGGACGGCATATGTGGTCACCACATTGGCACAAGAGCACTTGCCGGCAAAGCATTCCGGCAAGGTTTCTTTTGGCCGACAGCCCTCCAGGATGCAACTGCACAAGTAACCAAGTGTGAAGCGTGCCAGTTCCATTCCAAGCAGATACACCAACCAGCTCAAGCTCTCCAGACGATCCCTTTATCCTGGCCAATTTCGGTCTGGGGGATCGACATCCTCGGCCCCTTTCCCCGAGCAGTCGGGGGCTTTGAGTACTTGTACGCTGCAATCGACAAGTTCACAAAGTGGCCGGAAGTGGAACCAGTGAGGAAGGTGACAGCACAGTCAGCAGTCAAGTTCTTCAGGTCGATTGTTTGCCGCTTCGGGATCCCTAACAGGATAATCACCGACAACAGTACGCAATTCATGAGCCGCACCTTCATGCAGTACGTCCAAGATCTTGGCGCCAAGGTCTGCTTCGCTTCTGTTGCTCACCCGAGAAGCAACGGTCAAGCGGAGAGGGCAAATGCTGAAGTGCTGCGTGGGCTCAAGACCAGAACTTTCGACAGGCTGCACAAGTGCGGAAGAAACTGGATCCAGGAGCTGCCGGTGGTTCTTTGGTCGATCAGGACGACGCCAAATTGAGCCACTGGCCAGACACCTTTCGCTCTAGTCTATGGAGCAGAGGCAGTTCTCCCCATGGAACTCGTATACGGGTCACCTCGAGTGCTCGCTTATGATGAGCTTGAGCAAGAGCAGCTGCGACAAGATGACGCGCTGCTCCTTGAGGAAGACCGTCTTCAGGCTGCTGTACGAGCTGCTCGCTACCAGCAAGCTTTGCGCCGCTACCATAGCCACAAAGTTAATGCCAGAAGTCTCGAGGAAGGCGACCTTGTTCTTCGGCGTGTTCAGTCCGCCAAGAATTCCAACAAGTTGACGCCGAAGTGGGAAGGCCCTTACCGGGTGAAACGAGTCACTAGGCCAGGCGCTGTCCGCCTTGAGACCGAAGATAGCATTCCGGTGAGCAATTCCTGGAACATTGAGCATCTTCGTAAGTTCTACCCGTAAGGCGCGGTTGCCGGAACCTGTTCCGGCAACCACCTTTTGTACAAGTCTTGCCGCTGTTGCATATAATCCTTTGTACAAAGCCGGGCGCAGACCCCGTGCATAAGTAAAGCTCATGTGCTCCGCACATCTTGTCAATTTCATGCTTTCTATTTATTGCATATGTGATCTGACATTTTGTGCAGCACCTACTCCCCGGTAAGCAATAACGAGCCGTAAGGCTCCATATCTTTATTTTCTCTTCTTTCTTTTTTCTCAAGGAAAGGAAGGTTCCCTCGCCCACAAGTTTGCCGGGGGGAAAGGAGAAGATAATGGTATGGACCAGGTGTCGTTCAATAAAGTTTCGCCTTACCGGGAAGCAAACAACAGAAAAGCTAAGTTGCCAAAGTTTGAGCAATCAGATTTTTTAAATTTTTAAGTTATCTCCCTTGAACGACCGCACTTTGTATGGAAAACCTGTGCGCGGAGGAACCAACTCGTAGCTAGTTGCGCCCTTACTTTGTTTCGAGTCCGCTCAACAACTTAAGTGAGCTACAACTAGTTGCGACAAGGTTTCTTGTCGGTAGCGGCACCGCCAGCAGGCTGCTGACGTCCCGCACTCAGCGCTCGCGGCTCAGGTGCCTGCACCGGCAAGTTCCCTAAAAGCATAGGGTAAAAAAACATACAAAGGGAGGAATCAAGTAAAGGGAATAACATTGCAATCATTACCCGGAATAGAGTTATATTACAAGATAGCTTGTCGCGGCTCTAACAGATTGTTTTCATAACATGACAAACAGCGACAAGAAAAGAAGAAACTGGCGGCCTAGTCTACGCGATCGCCCTCGATCCTCTTTATCCCGCTCACCTTGTCCACAATGGGTGCGACAAGGGTCTTGAGCGCCTCCAGATCAGCATCCGGCGGCAGGGTCTTGAGGACGTTGGTGAGGTTGAGGCCCGGATTGCGGAAGGCCACCTTCACCAACACTTTCTGAAGAGCTCCCGCGCAGATCTTGCGCGACTCGTCGGCCAGCTGCTTTGGGATCTTCTCCCGGAGCCGCTGGAGGGTCGTCGCCACGCCTTTGAAGAACAAAGTGAGCTTGGCGCTGGGTTGGAGGTTCTCATCGGAGGGGTACCCGAGATCCCCCATCCCCAGCTGCGCCAGCTCCCTGTCAATATCTGCGGCAGCACTCACGAGGCTCTCTGTCCAGTGCTCCACAGTCTCCCTGAAAGCATTCTGGGTGGCGGCAGCACTTTCCAGCAGCGCCTTGTCAGCCTTGATCTCCTCCTTCAAGGCCACCTCCTGCTCCTTGGCGCCGTCTAGCGTCTTGGTCAAAGTGGTCAGCTTCAACTCAAGATCCATGTTGGAGACCTTGGCGGCGCTGAGCTCTTTGCCCTTCTCGGCGAGATCGGCCTCCAGCTGTGCCACCTTCACCTCCAACTCCTTCTTGGCGGCCTCGGAGGCTGCGGCAGCATCCTCCGCTTGCTTGAGGGCTCCGCCAAATTTTTCCTCGCGTGCGGCAAGCTCCTCCTCGTGGGCGTCAAGATTGACCTTCCGCTGCGCCAGCTCGCCCTCCTGCGCAGACAGCTTCTCAGCGGCAAGCCGTTGTTGCTCTCTGACTTCAGCCTTCTCGAGGAGGAAGGCCTTCTGCGCTTCGGCAAGCTGCTCCCGCTCCTCCACCAGGGACCGGAGAGCTTCCTGGTGGAGGCCCCGGAGCTCCTCCGCGCGCTTCTCGATGTCTACTCCCACCTTCGCGACAAGCGCCTCGTGGGATTCCAGCTTGGCTTGCCGCGCACGGTAGAGCGACAACAACTTCCGCAGCAGCCGCTCCTCCTCAGGCTCGTTGCTGCTGCTGCTCGGCGCGTCAACCAGCGTCAGCCCAGCGGAGGCAAGCACCTCCCCGTCGAAGATCTCTCCCTCGACCGGCGCCTTGGAGCTTGACGCCCAGGGGAGGTTGATGAAGACGCCATCGCCGGCCTTCAAGTAGACGCCTGGCTGGGGCTCTTCGGAGCCTGGCGCTGCGGCAGCGGCGGACGGGTCGGCGGTCGGCGTAGCGCCTGGCGCTCCTGCAGCCTCAGGGCCGTCAGTGCGATCGCCAGACCCCTCGCGAGTTGCTGTGGCGGCAGCCTTGGCGGCCTCTGCGCCGGCGGGATCGTCAGCACCGGCTGCTTCTTCGTCGGCAACCTCGGTCTCCATCGGCTCCGTAGCAGATGGGTCTGACAGCTGAAAAAGGGAGAAGAGTCAAGCAAATACCCAAGAAGATCAAAAAAAGAAAAACCCAAGGGAAGTTTTGAAGCGAGAGGAGTACCTGTGCCGGGTCCTGTAGTCGTGGTCTCCACCGTCGGGGGGCCGCTGGTGTTGTCCCTTGCCAGAGAACTCTCCCTCGCCGGAGACTTCTCCCTTACCGGAAAGCTCTCCCTTGCCGGAGGACTCTCCCTTGGCTCCTGGTGGGGCTGCTCTGCTCCTACACAAACCAACAGTCAGATATCAGCAAAGACAGAGTATCCATGCGCACCTCACAGCGGAAAGCAAACCATATACTTACGCTGGGGGCTGCTCTGGAGAAAAGTTGCCGGGTCCGGCAAGGTTGCCTCGGGCGCACCCCCTGCTGTCGCAGTAGGTTCATCCTCGATGACGATCACCGGGACCTTGGCTCTCTTTGCTGCTCTCTGGGCCAGAGTCCTAAAAAGAAACAAGTTCAGAGTAAAGCAAATGAGATACAAGACAAAACAGCTAGAATTGAAGAATTACAAGTACAACAAGAGAATCTTACTCTTCTTCTTCCTCGTCGGAGCTGGACGCGGAGAAGTCGAAGTTCGGCTCACGTCCGGTGCGAGGAGGCGGCGGAGTAGGTTCCCTTGGCCGCTTGGCGGGAGCAGTGGCGGTGGTCTGAGACGACCCCGCTCCGGCTGCCACCGCGGCGTGAGAAGCGGCAGGAGCAGAAGCGGTGGTCCGGGAGGGCCCCGCTCCGGTTGCCGTCGCTGCATGAGGTGCTCCCATGGCAACAGTGCTTGCCGCGGTGGAGCGTGTCACGCGGCGCGGCGACTGTTGACTCGCCTGCCACTCCGCTACGTCACCGGCCTTGCGGAGACGCCTTCTTGGTGGGGATGGAGGCTCTGCTTGCGGCGAGCTGCCTGAAGATGAGGAGGAAGAGGAGTTGATCTCCAGCGAGCCGCTCGCATTCTCAGCGGGCTCGCTCGACTCGACGCCATGCCCGGCAAGACCTTTCCGCCCGGGAAGCTCTTTCTCGCCGGGGGCTCCCCTCGCTCGGCACGGCTTGCCGCCTCTGCTGCATCTGCCTCCTCCACGGTGAATCCAAATTCGCCCGCGGCTGCGGCTGCCGCCGCCTCTTCCAGCCTAGTGGCGATGCGCGTCATCTCCGCATCGGTGGTGTCGCGGGTGAGGCTATCCTTTTCATCGGAGCGGATCGGCACTTCTACCAAGCCGTCAAAGAACTCCTGCACGACGTCGTCTGCAGGCTCTTGCCAAGTTGGCACAATTACATGCGAATCGCACAGCGGCATCATTGCGCGGATGCGGTCGAGCGAGGAGTTGTTACACAGCGGAACGACACCCCCCGGCAACCTGAACACTTCGGGATGTTGAGGGTCATATTTGAACAGCTCCTGGAGCATCGCGTTAAGCTCCAGAACAGTGAAGTTGAAGTTGAGGCCCGGCCGCAGCCTCATGATATCCGCCGCATTCTTGAACTCCCAGGCGGGTCTCCCCCGTTCCTGCAGGAGGGCGATGCGGTGACGAAGAAAATCTGCGCCAACAGCGCCTACAGTGAGCCCGGCAAGCCTGAGGCGTAGAATCCGGGTGACGGCAATCTTCAGCCTATCGTCTTCCAGGGCCACGTCACTCCAATCGCTGCCGCGCGCTACTGGGGTTTGGCGCCGGGCGGTAAACGGCTGCGGGTTCTCCTCGTCAATCCAGCACTATTCTGCTCTCCATTCCTCCCAATTGCCGCGGAACTCTCCCTCCAGATAAGTGTCCTTCTTGCCGGCCCTTGAGATCCAGGCGATTCCGCCGGATAAAGGCTCTCCTCTCTCTACTCGGGGCATAAAGAAGTGGCGAAAAAGGGCTACATTGGGATGGACTCCGACAAAGTTTTCGTAGAGATGTGCGAAAACTGCCATGGTCAGAACGGCATTGGGGGTGAAATCAAGGAGGTGGAACCCGTAGGTGTTCATAATATCGTAGAAGAACTCAGAGAAAGGCGGGCAGAGCCCGCAGTAGAAGAACAAGGCGAAGAAAGGATATCCATTTGGAGCCGTCTTCCAAGCGGCGGCTGGAAGCACCTTCGTGCGCGGGTGCGCTCGCGTCTCCGTCGACCAGAAGAGGTAGTAGTTCTCCCTCAGCTCCCTCGCGGCGAGCTTGGGAGGGAAGACTGCCCGCTCCTTTCGCAGCGCCGCAAGCCGCTGCGCCTCGGTCGACTTCACAACCTTCCCCTTGTCGGCTTTCGGAGCCATGGCGGAAGTGGTGGAGGAGGTCGACGGCGTCGGTGGTGCTGGTGGCGATGGGGGGCGGGGCGCTGCTCTCTTTTAGATTCGGGAAGACGAGGGAGCGGCGGAGATTTCCGAGATTGAAGCAGCAATCGGCGAATGGGCGAACTACCCCTGTTTCCCCTGCTTATAAAGAGGGAGGGGGCGGACGTTCTGCATTTCCGAATAAAGAAACCACCCACGATCTCTCCCACGACGCCGCATTCAACGCGTGCCATTCGGGGAGGGCGCGGTGGATACGGGGAGAGATACGGCGTAACCTAGGCCGCGCGTGCCCGTGCCCTATTTTGGGCCTGGCCCAACAGCGCTCGGCACCATGTATGGCCCAGGCCCGGGGGCTCCTGTCGGTGTACTAGAGTAGGGGTACCTTAGTATCCCGAACTTGTGCACGGGCAGTCGCAGCATCCCGCGGCAAGGCTTGCCGGGTGACCGCCAAGGTCCTCCCTGGTTCCTTTGGAGCCATTCAAGAACAAAGTATCCAAGCCAAGGAGACAAGACCCCGGCAAGAGGAGCTTGCCAGGAAGGCCAACCAAGGCAAGGCGCTTAAGGAGACAAGACCCCGGCAAGAGGAGCTTGCCGGGAAGGCCAACCAAGGCATCTCAAGGAACTTGCCACGACGCGCCACGCGTCCCGGCAAGGCCCGGTGAGCGACAAGCTTCCGGACGTGACAAGACAACGACCGCGGCAAGGCGCTTGCCGCGGCAAGCCACCACTCTGTGCCCGCGCTCCAGCACATCCACCAACGTGTCACCCTGGGACCCTTCCAGGCGTACGTGGCGGGAGGCTGTGCAGCTAGGGGTGCGCGGTGGCAAGCGGCGCTGACAAGATTGCCATCATGGCGAGCGGTGGCGTCCCTGGCGGTCCCTTTTGCACTATTTAGACGACGCAGACGGGCATTTAATGCCCTTGTCCCCTGCCGTCAGGGTTAGGTATGATACACTGTAGCAGGTAGCTGTACCTACCGCAACACCTTTCCATTTTTACCCTTTGTCTCCATTGCCACCTGTCGGTGACCCCTTGAGCATATAAAAGGAGGCCCATGCGCAACGTAGAGGGGGGGCTAGCTAGGAGGAAGAGAACACTCACGCTCGGTCTCGTTAGCTGCTGGAGTGTACTGTAGCACTCCGCGCTCCCGAGCAAGAACTCAATACAAACCACAAAGCAGGAGTAGGGTTTTACGCATCCGTGCGGCCCGAACCTGGGTAAACCGCTCGTGTGCTTCGCCTTGATCCACTCTTCGTGCGACCTCCGCCCCTGCCGAACCGAAAGGGACTCGGCCCGCTGGTCCCATAGGTGCTCGTGGATCAGAACCCCGGCACACCGCTAGGTGACAGACCTATTGCAGGAGCAGATGCAGACATTATGAACGTTTGGCTAGCTCAATATGATGACTACTTGATAGTTTAGTGCACCATGCTTAACGGCTTAGAATCGGGACTTCAAAGACGTTTTGAACGTCATGGACCATATGAGATGTTCCAGGAGTTGAAGTTAATATTCCAAGCAAATACCCGAGTTGAGAGATATAAAGTCTCCAACAAGTTCTATAGCCAAAAGATGGAGGAGAATAGCTCAAGCAGTGAGCATGTGCTCAGATTGCCTGGGTACTACAATCGCTTGAATCATGTGGGAGTTAATCTTCCAGATAAAGTGATTGACAAAATTCTCTAGTCACCATCACCAAGTTAGTAGAACTTCGTGATGAACTATAATATGCAAGGGATGACGAAAACAATTCCCAAGCTTTTCGCGATGCTAAAATCGGCGAAGGTAGAAATCAAGAAAAACATCAAGTGCTGATGATTAACAAGACCACTAGGGGCAAAGGGAAGAAGGGGAACTTCAAGAAGAACGACTAGCAAGTTGCTGCTCAAGTGAAGAAGCCCAAGTCTGGACCTAAGCCTGAGACTGAGTGCTTCTACTGCAAAGGGACTGGTCACTGAAGCGGAACTGCCCCAAGTATTTGGCGGATAAGAAGGATGGCAAAGTGAACAAAGGTATATTTGATATACAAATTATTTATGTGTATTTTACTAGTGTTCGTAGAAACCCCTCGGTATTTGGTACTGGTTCAGTTGCTAAGAGTAGTAACTCGAGACGGGAGTTGCAGAATGAACATAGACTAGTTAAGGGTGAAGTGATGATGTGTGTTGGAAGTGGTTCCAAGATTGATATGATCATCATCGCACGCTCCCTACACTTTCGAGATTAGTGTTGAACCTAAATAAGTGTTATTTGGTGTTTGTGTTGAGCATGAATATGATTTGATCATGTTTTTTGCAATACGGTTATTCATTTAAGTTAGAGAATAGTTTTTGTTCTGTTTACATGAATAAAACCTTCTATGGTCATACATAGCAACGAAAATGGTTTGTTTGATCTCAATCGTAGTGATACACATATTCATAATATTGAAGCCAAAAGATGCAAAGTTAATAATGATAGTGCAACTTATTTGTGGCACTGCCATTTAGGTCATATTGGTGTAAAGCGCATGAAGAAACTCCATGCTGATGGGATTTTGGAATCACTTGATTATGAATCACTTGATGTTTGCGAACCATGCCTTATGGGCAAGATGACTAAAACTCCGTTCTTTGGAACAATGGAGCGAGCAACTGACTTATTGGAAATAATACATACTGATGTCTGCGGTCCGATGAGTGTTGAGGCTCGCGGCGAGTATCGTTATTTTTTGACCTTCACAGATGGTTTGAGCAAATATGGGTATATCTACTTGATGAAATACAAGTCTGAAACATTTGAAAAGTTCAAAGAATTTTAGAGTGAAGTGGAGAATCATCGTAACAAGAAAATAAAAGTTTTTACGATATGATCGTAGAAATAAAATATTTGAGTTAACGATTTTGGCCTTCAGTTAAAACAATGTGAAATAATTTCACTACTCATGCCACCTGGAACACCATAGCGTAATGGTGTGTCCGGACGTCATAACCGTACTTTATTGGATATAGTGTAATCTATGACGTTTCTTACCAATTTACCACTACCGTTTTGGGGTTATGCATTAGAGACAGCTGCATTCATGTTAAAAAGGGCACCATCTAAATCTGTTGAGACGACACCGTATGAACTGTGGTTTAGCAAGAAACCTAAGCTGTCGTTTCTTAAAGTTTGAGGTTGCAATGCTTATGTGGAAAAGTTTCCACCTGATAAGCTCAAACCCAAATCGGAGAAGTGCGTCTTCATAGAATACCCAAAAGAAAATGTTGGGTACACCTTCTATCACAGATCCGAAGGAAAGATAATAATTGCTGAGAATGGATCCTTTCTAGAGAAGGAGTTTCTCGCAAAAGAAGTGAGTGGGAGGAAAGTAGAACTTGATGAGGTAACTGTACCTGCTCCCTGATTGGAAAGTAGTTCATCACAAAAATTTGTTCCTGTGACTCCTACACCATTTAGTGAGGAAGCTAATGATGATGATCATGTAACTTCAGATCAAGTTACTACCGAACCTCCTAGGTCAACCAGAGTGAGATCCGCACCAAAGTGGTACAGTAATATTGTTCTGGAGGTCATGTTATCTGACCATGACGAACCTACGAACTATGAGGAAGCGATGATGATCCCAGATTCCGCAAAATGGTTTGAGGCCATGAAATCTGAGATGGGATCCATGTAAGAGAACAAAGTGTAGACTTTGGTTGACTTGCCCGATGATCGGCAAGCCATAGAAAATAAATGGATCTTCAAGAGGAAGATGGACGTTGATAGTAGTGTTACTATCTATAAAGCTAGACTTGTCGAAAAGGTTTTTGACAAAGTTCAAGGTGTTGACTACGATGAAATTTTCTCACTCGTAGCGATGCTTAAGTCTGTCCGAATCATGTTAGCAATTGCCGCATTTAATGAAATCTGGCAAATGGATAAACAAAACTACATTCCTTAATGGATTTATTAAAGAAGAGTTGTATATGAGGCAACCAGAAGGTTTTGTCAATCCTAAAGGTGTTAACAAAATATGCAAGCTCCAGCGATCCATCTATAGACTAGTGCAAGCATCTCGGAGTTGGAATATACGCTTTGATAAGTTGATCAAAGCATATAGTTTTACACAGACTTGCGATGAAGCCTGTATTTACAAGAAAGTGAGTGGGAGCACTACAGCATTTCTGATAAGTATATGTGAATTACATATTGTTGATCGGAAATAATGTAGAATTATTCTGCAAAGCATAAAGGAGTGTTTGAAAGGATTTTTTTCAAAGAAAGACCTCGGTGAAGCTGCTTACATATTGGGCATCACGATCTATAGAGATAGATCAAGACGCTTGATAAGTTTTTCAATAAGTACATACCTTGACAAGATTTTGAAGTAGTTCAAAATGTCCTTGTATTTCTTCTTCTTTGATTCCTTTTCCCACTGAGGACAATCTTGAATGTAGTGTCCAGGTTTCTTGCACTTGTGATAAAGCCTTTTCTTGTAGTCACTGGATGAGGAATCATTGCTCCTTGAGGGTCTTCCAAAACGACCACGTCTCGAGAACTTCTGGAATTTCTTCACGAGGAGTGCTAGATCATGACTCAGTTCTTCAGGGTCACCAAGGCTGCTACCAGAGTCTTCACCTTCGGACTCAGATACTGCCTTGGCCTTTAGTGCACGTGATCTGCCATAGCTCGAACCATAGAGATCTCTCTTTTCAGCAAGCTGGAACTCATGAGTATTTAGCCTCTCTAGGATATCAGCGGGGTCAAGTGACTTGTAATCAGCACACTCTTGTATCATCAATGCTAGAGTATCAAATGAGGAATCAAGCGATCTCAACAATTTCTTCACCACCTCATGTCGGTGATGTCAGTGGCACCAAGTGCTTGAAGCTCATTTGAGATGTTAGTGAGGCGATCGAAGGTTTGCTGAACATTTTTATTGTCGAGTCTTTTGAAGCGGTTGAAGAGATTGCGAAGAACATCAACTCAAGAGTCACGCTGAGTTGAAACTCCTTCATTGACTTTGGACAGCCTATCCCAGATAAGCTTGGCAGTTTCCAAAGCACTCACTCTTCCATACTGTCCTTTGCTCAGATGGCCACATATGATATTCTTCGCTTGAGAATCGAGTTGCTTGAATCTCTTCACGTCGGTAGCGTTCAGTGAGGGTGAGACAGAGGGAACACCATTTTCCACAACATACCAAAGATCGTTATCAATTGCCTCAAGATGCATTCGCATCTTATTCTTCCAGTAGGGGTAGTCCGTCCCATCGAAGGTAGGACACCCATCAGACACCTTGATCATACTTGTGGTCGACATAACTAAAACTCCAGGCGGTTAAACCAAAATCACACAGAACAAGGGAGTACGTTGCTCTGATACCAATTGAAAGTGCGTTATATCGACTAGAGGGGGGTGAATAGGCGATTTTTATGAATTCTTCACTGAGGAATTTGCTAGTGAGGAAATTCCTTAGCAAAGAACTACTTGCAGCAGAATAAGTACTCAGAAGTAAACATAACAGAAGACAAGCATAGTCATCATGATGAAATGAAGACAAGCACGGAGTACAGAAAGCGTACTCATAGGATAACACAGGATGAAGACAAATAGACTGAAGAAATTGAACTGAGGAAATTGAGAAAGTCTTCAGTCAAAGTCTTCAAACACAGATATGACAAGCAAGCAACACAATACTGAGGAAATGAAAGAATTGAGGAAATAGAACCAGTTGGCTTGGTGAAGACAATGATTTGGTAGACCAGTTCCAACTGCTGTCTCAGTTGTACATCTGGTTGGAGCGGCTAGGTATTTAAACGTGAGGACACACAGTCCCGGACACACAGTCCTCACCGTATTCTCCTTGAGCTAAGGACACACAGTCCTCGCCCAATCACTCATGGTAAGTCTTCAGGTGATTTTCGAACCTTCACAAACTCGGTCACTCGGCGATCCACAATTCCTCTTGGATGCTCTAGACCATGACGCCTAACCGTCTGGAAGAAGCACTGTCTTCAAAGGTAACAAGCGTCGGATACACATAGGATCAATCTCTTAAGTGATGCTCAATCACTTTGGGTTTGTAGCTGTTTGGGTTTGGGTTTTGGATTTTCCTCACTCGATGATTTTCGCTCAAAGTCCTCGGAGGATGGGATGCTCTCAAATGACAAGTGTCAGTTTCTCGCAGAGCAGCCAACCAGCTAGTGGTTGTAAGGGTTGGCTATTTATAGCCTAGGGAGCAGTCCGACATGATAAGACACAAATGCCCTTCGATGATATGACCGTTAGGTGGATAAGATATTTTGGGACAGCTGGCACAAGGCGCAGCAACGGTCAGAAATTTGAGGTTCAAATTCCTCAGGGCTATCATGTTCCTCACTGTGTAGGCAATCCGCACTGGCGAAATCCTAACTCCTCAGTCAGAACAAAGTCCTCAGTGACCGGAAGAACTGCGTCTCTGTCACTGAAGAAATTGACTGAACTGTATGAGATTTCCAATGGCTTCACTCGAAGGGATTGGTAGGTGTAGGATTTTGAGTTGAGCATCACATGGAAATTTTTCCTTAATATTTCCTCGACCCCCTTTAACAGTACAGTGTTTCCTATGACTCAAGAAAGAGAAAATGAAACTACGAAAACAAAAGTCTTCACGCTTCATGTTCCTCAAATGAAAACCAAGTCTTCAAGGTCACACAAATTTCTTCACTTTCAAAGTCTTCAGAAAGTCTTCAGAATACCAAAGTCTTCAGCTGAAGAACTTCATTTTTAGGGGTCGACTTTCTCTGTAAATATCAAACTCCTCATAGACTTATAGACCTGTGTACACTCATAAATACATTAGATCCTTAACCTATAAGTCTTCAATACACCAAAATCACTAAGGGGCACTAGATGCACTTACAATCTCCCCCTTTTTGGTGATTGATGACAATATAGGTTAAGTTTTCAACGGGGATAAACATATGAAGTGTAGATACTGATATTGAGGAATTTGATTGCAAGATATAGAAGAACTCCCCCTGAAGATGTGCATACTGAGGAATATTCTTTTGAAGCAATGCACACTTGAAGAGTTGAATCATGGAGATCTCCCCCTATATCTTGTAATACATACACGCATTTGACATATAATATGAAGAATTTGAAATGCATGATGAAATATGGTGACTGACGAATTTCAGCATGCGTGCGATAATATTAGCGAGGAATAAGCATGCAGAATATCATAGCAGAAGTATCAGACCACCATCGGGTTTAAGTTTACAACTCAATCCAATAAAAGTTTCAGAAGAACGAGAGTGGTAACTTAGCAAAAAAACGCCCATATAGTAGACCCGCTTGAAGACTAACTCAAATTTCTCCCCCTTTGTCATCGAATGACCAAAAGGATCGAAACTGAGGACTAACGCCCCTGAAGATAATCAAGTTGATGAAGGAGCGCCAGCGTTGTCGGGGTCGGTTGTTGAAGTAGGGCCTGCCGCTGTGTCGTCCAAGTCTTCATTTTCATCAGTGTCACGCGATGAAGAATAGAAGCTGGCCACCAAAGAAGGAACCTTGACCTTCTTGTATTTCTTCGGAGGAGGCGCAGACCAGTCAAATTCTTCCTTGAAACCCATTTTCTTTAGATCTTCAGCGATGTAGACATGAGACAGAATAGCCCAGGTACGGTTGAAGGTTTCATGGAGGTAGTAGTGGTTTTTCTTCACTGCATTGTGTGTTGAGGTCATGTTGTGAAGAATTGAACCAAACTAACGCTTGAACCATTTATGATTGCGATCAACCTTCTGATGAAGACTGAGGAGTAACTCACGATCAGTCATCACCCTGGGTGCTATGGCTTGAGGATTTTGCTTGGCAGAGTTGTTGGCGGCAGAGTCATGTGTGGCAGAGTCATCATTGGTGGAATAGGATGCAGCCTTGCGAAATTGACCATCCAATGGACGAATGCCTTCATCTATCACAGCAGCTGCCTTGCCTTTGTCATCAGCTGAGGAAAATGTCCGTTTGAGGACTTCAATTGGAGGCAAGTAGCTGCAGTGGTTCAGAGTGTCAGCTTTGTAGTTGAGTGAAGACTTTGTCTTGATGAGTCTCATAATCCATGGTGCATAAGGCTTCAGCTCAAATGGTGACATAGCAATATTGGCCAGAGTCCTCATGAAGAAATCATGGAAGTTGACGGGAATGCCATGAATGATATTGAAAAGCAGATTCTTCATGATGCCAATGACTTCTTCATCATTTGAGTCGTGGCCTTTGATAGGACTCATTGTCTTCGACAGAATGCGATAGACAGTCTGAGGCACATACAACAATTCCTTGACGAGGAAATTGGTTCGAGGGGCCTGCCCTGGCTTCGAAGGCTTCATCAGAACTTTCATGTAATGATTTGTAAGCTCGGGTTCACTGTAGACACAACGTGCACCTTCAAGGGGAGGACTGAGTGGTAGGGCACGAAGCAATTCAGAAGCTGGTGCCTTGTAATGAGTATTTTCTGTCATCCAGTCCAGTACCCATGAGTTCACATCTTCAGAATCTCCTGTGATGTGCAGCGTTGCATAGAACTGAAGAATGAGTTCTTCATTCCAATCACAGATGTCAGTGCAGAAGTTTAGCAGCCCAGCGTCGTGAAGAACACTGAGGACTGGCTCGAAGCACGGCAGAGACTCCATGTCTACGTGAGGAATATGTGCATGATCGAAGACTTTGTCTTTGTTAAACAACACTAAGAAATAGAAGTTTGCTTGACTAGCAGTCCAGAAACGCCTCTTCCTTACGCGAGCAGAGTCATATGGGTTGCAATCTGTGAAGAATACATGCTCGCCAAAGAAGTCTTCATCCTTGAACTTTTGCTTCCTTGAGAACGGATCCTTTGGCTTTGGCAGAGGAGTGTCAGTGGGTTGCATCACAACCTCAGGAATCGCAATCTCAGGTTCATTAGTCTGAGGAATTTCTGGTTCCTCTTCAGGTGCAGTCTGTGTTGTCACATGATCAGCAGCAGCAGTTTCTTCAGCACTAGTGGCTGGAATGTCTTCACGCACAGACGAGGTGGGATGAGTTTCTTTAGAGCCCATTTGAACTGTTGCTGCAAGGGACTGAGGAATTTGTAGTAGCAGGGTGAAGAGTGGAGAATTGGGGTGCTGACTTTCCCAAAAGTCATCATTCATTACTGGCGTTGTACTTCCAATATCCACGTCTTCACCTTCCAATTCTTCAAGAACAGCCTCTTCAGCAGTGAACTGAGGCATTGGTGAGGATACAACAGCTGTTGAAGGGATCGCATCCACTTCAATTTCTTCATCAATCTGCTCTGACGAAGCAGCAGATTGAGTTTCTTCATCAGATCCGCTTGGGATCTCATAGTCTTCACCAAAAGGAACAAGGTCCTTTGATGGCATGGTTGAGATTGGAACAGCATCAATTGGGTTTTCAAACGAGCTGGTCATAGGCTTCATCTTCTTTGGAGCTGAAGATTCTGAAGCACCTGATGCTTTCCTTTTCTTCACTGCAGCTCACTCTACAGCCTTGGTTTTCTTCACATCTGATGTAGATGGAAGGATTGGAGTTGGTTTAGGCGCGGGAGGAGCTGAGGAATCTGTTTGAATTTCTTCAGGCACAACTGATGCAGTTGCCCTGACTTCTTCAGTTTCTTCAGGCGCACCACTAGTGGATGCCTTGGCAATTTCTTCAGCGGCTGGATTGGAGTCATCAACCCTGGAACTAGCATTTTCTTCAGCAGCCTGAAAGTCATCAGCGGTGCTGGCATGTTCTTCAGTAGGCTGAGCAGAAGCTTTAGCTTGAGGAACTTCTTGTTGTGATGGAGCTACAACATTGGTGAACTTCTCAGTCAGTTTCACAAATTTGACTTTAGCTCCTTGCCAATCAGCATAGTAGGAGTTGAATTTGTCGCTGAGGGTTTTGATTTCAGACTGAATCTTCATGAGTTCATCAGTTGTCATTTTGACAATGTTGGTCTTCAGATACTTTTCCTTCTTGTACTGGGCCTTCTTGATCTGCCTGGCCTGCTCATATTTCCATTTCTCCTCTTGGATGAAATGAGTCAGCATGTGACTTTGGCCAGCAGTCAACTTGAAGTCTGGCATAGGAGTATTTGGGTCCTTGTGCCAGAGATCAATGTAATCGAGGATCGCCCTTGGATCCAAAAGTAGTGGCACAGGTGTGCCTTTGGCTCTAGCGGCCCTTTCTTGTCTGTCTCTGATGATATCAGCAAGTTCTTCATCATCAGCTTTGCCTTCTTTAGACGGCACGTGGAAGGCGACATGCTTCTTCTTAGGGCTTGGCCGAGGACCTCATCCAGCAGTTGCCTTGGTCTTCAGCAGAGTGGGGCCTGATGAAGAATTTAGTGCAGCTGAGGAACTTGCTGAGACACCAGAGGCAATGGAGATGCCTGCGGTCCTTTGGCACGTGGCCAGATGTGCAGGTGTTGAGGACTTTGTCGGAATAGCTAAGGACTTTGGAGGAGGAGCTGAGGATTTTGATGGAGCAGGAGCAGCATAAGGAATTGGTCTTGAAGATTTTGAAGATTCTGGCCATGAGGGCGCAGCTGAGGAACTTGGCCGTGAGGGCACTGTTGGTGAAGCACTTGGATTACGAGCAGGCTTCTTTGGCATAGATTTCCTCGGCTTGACAGAGGCCTCAGTGGCAGCAGCAGCAGCAGCAGAGTCTTCATTGAATTTCCTCACTGCTTCTTTGGCTTGTCTTGCCAACTTGGCTTGGCGCTTGGCCCATTCTTCAGGAAAGTCCTCACCGCGTTTGATGCTAGTGGGATCTGCCTCTTGGCCAGGTGCCAATGGGGCTCTTGGGCACGGAGGATTCAGTGTGAATTTCTTCATATACTTTGGGGTTACATATCTGTATTCCCTCCATTCGCGTGCCCATCTCCGTTCAATCCTCTGTATGCGTACCTTACGCTGATTTTTGTTTTCCTTTCCAAACTTGGCCTCATTAGGTGTGCAGTAATCTTTGTAAATGTCCTCAGGGATTTCAAAAGCAGTCATGACCTCAGGCCTCTTACCTCCTTTCTGCGGCTTCTTTCCGTCTGCCATATTCTTCAGATGAGGAATTTGAACTATCGAATTCTCTGAAGAAGTATGCAATTTTTCTTTGAGGAACGCTGCAAATGAGTTAAGTTGATGATAACCTAGTGATTCAGCAGCGGACATGAGTACCTGTGAATAGAGTATAGTTGCGAGGAATTTGGAGAGGTCATATGCGTTCTCAGAAGGTTTTTCAAAAAGAACAAGTTTGAGGAATTTGACCAGATGAGTCTTGAAGAATTTCACTAAGCGTGCTTTGTCTTAGGTTCCAGAGTTGCATAGATCTAAGATCCACACAATCGAGGAATCTTGAAGAAAATGACGCTTAGAGAAACGAATCAAGAACAGATGACATGTGAGGTGTTTTGTGTGAGAGGATTTGAGGAATAAAAACACCTTTGAAGATTTTTGTAAAAAAAATTCAAATTAAAGAGGGCAGTAAAAGTAACTTTTAATTACCCTGAATGAAGAACACGACGAACACATAGGTGGAGAAGTGAGATTCGTCGGTGTAGATCTTCCATGCCCTAACTCGACGGAGGAAGACGGCTACGGCGGCGGCGGAGGTGAAGATTTCCGTGGCCGGCGCGAGTACGACGGCAACGAGGTCAAGGCAGTGAAGCTCTTCCTCACCGGCAACGATGGAGTAGCGGCGGCGCTAGGGTTTGAGAAGCTCGAGCGGGAGAGAGAGTTCGAGCGGAGTAAAAGAAGTGAGGAAGGGGACGGGGTATTTATAGCCACGGTGAAAAAACTGTTCGCCCGAAGATTTTGGGACGAACGTGCCCCTGACCCTTCTCCTTCGCACGACATGTGTCACCCACGTACTGTGAAGTGGAGATCGTGTTAGATCGTGGGTGAATAGAATAATGCATCGTGGGATGCGGAACGGTTTGAGCGGCAGAACTGAAAATTTGGATAGGATTAGTTTTAAAGTTCCGTTCGCAATTTCTTCAGCTGACTAGGACACAGTGAAGATTTTGAACGAGTTTCAAATAGAATGCACATGAAGAATTTGTGAATAGATTGGATTGAGTATAACATAGAGGGGGAAGGGTCCGATCACATTCACTTAGCAGAAAAACCAACTTGAAGAATTAGCCATAAGTGAATGTTGTAGAGGACATAAACTCATATATATATATATAGCCAATGAAGAAAAACGAAGGAAACAATGAAGATTTTGCAAAGTTGAAGAATTTGAACAACTGAGGAATTTCAAAATTGAGGAAAAACTCAAATTGAAGATTTTCAACCTTTTTGTGGTGGCGCAACCCACCATATAAGAATGATGATTTCAGACACCGCGTATAATTGTCGTAGGGTTCTGAGAATCAAATTCTTCATTAATTTCTTCACACTTAAAGTGTTATTCTTCATTGATTGAAGAAAAACGTTTCTTCATGTGTTGCACATCTAAGTCATCAATTTTGCATAAGTGTTAGGATGAGTGTCCTTTTCAAAGAACATTCGAAGACTCTAAGATATTTAGCTCACACCGCAACTTGCTAAATCTCTTCTCATCCAAGGGCTTTGTAAAGATATCAGCAAGCTGTTCTTCAGTCTTCACATGCTCAATAGAAATGTCGCCCTTCAACACATGATCGCGAAGAAAATGATGACGAATCTGAATGTGCTTTGTCTTCGAGTGCTGAACTGTGTTGTGAGCAATCTTGATGGCACTCTCATTGTCACAGAGGAGAGGCACATTCTTCACGTTGACGCCATAGTCCTTGAGAGTTTGCTTCATCCATAGCAGTTGAGCACAGCAAGAACCAGCAGCAATGTACTCAGCTTCAGCAGTAGACAGTGATACGCAGTTCTGTTTCTTCGAGGACCAACAGACCAAGGATCGTCCGAGGAAATCACATGTACCATATGTTGACTTGCGGTCCACACGATCACCAACATAGTCAGAGTTAGAATATCCAATGAGATCAAAATCCGAGCCCTTGGGATACCATAATCCTAGTGTTGGTGTGTGAGCTAGATATCAAAGAATATGCTTCACAGGCTTATGGTGTGATTCCTTCGGTGCAGCTTGAAATCGGGCACACATGCAAACACTAAGCATTATATCTGGCCTAGATGCACATAAGTACAATAAAGAACCAATCAAGCAGCGGTATACCTTATGCTCGAAGTTAATACCATTTTCATCAGTGCACAGATGACCATTTGTGGGCATAGGAATTTTGATGCATTTGCAATCTTGCATGCCGAATTTCCTCAGTACATCCTTGAGGTATTTCTCCTGAGATATGAATATGCCATTGCGCTGTTGACGAATTTGAAGACCTAAGAAGAATTTCAACTCTCCCATCATAGACATTTGATATTCTTCACTCATCATATAAGCAAATTCATCACTATAACGTTGGTCAGTACAACCAAAGATAATATCATCAACATATATTTGGCACACAAACAGTTCACCATCATAAGATTTAGTAAAGAGAGTGGGATCGAGTGAACCAGGTGTGAAGCCATTCTTCATGAGGAATTCCTTCAAAGTATCATACCATGCCCGTGGGGCCTGCTTGAGGCCATAGAGGGCCTTATTGAGTCTGAAGACTTTGTCAGGATTCTTTGGATCTTCAAAACCTGGGGGTTGAGCAACATATACTTCTTCCTCAAGCTTACCATTGAGGAATGCACTTTTCACATCCATTTGATATAAGATGATATCATGATGGTTAGCATAAGCAAGTAATATGCGAATAGCCTCAAGTCTAGCAAAAGGTGCAAAAGTTTCATCAAAATCAACTCCTTCAACCTGTGTGTAGCCTTGAGCTACTAGTCGTGCTTTATTCCTCACCACAAGGCCATTTTCATCTTGCTTGTTGCAGTAGATCCATTTTGTGCCAATGATATTATGCTTGCGAGGATTTGGACGTTTGACCAGTTCCCAGACGTTGTTGAGCTTGAATTGATGTAATTCTTCTTGCATGGCCTGAATCCACTCAGGCTCCAGAAATGCTTCATCTACCTTAGCGGGCTCTGTGATAGAGACAAAGGCATAGTGCCCACAAAATCTAGATAGATGTGAAGCTTTTGAGAGGGTGAGAGGACCTGGTGCTCTAATGTCATCGATCATCTTCTCCACTTGCACTTATTTTGCAATGTGAGGGTGAGCTGGTTGTCATTGAGGAATTTGATCAGCATTTTCTTCAGCATCAATTTCTTCGGCATTTTCCTCAGGTGCATCAACTTGACGTTCTTCATGTTATGGAATGAATTCTTCAGCAGATTCTTCAGTAGGAATGACATCCTCAGTAGCCTTGAACTTGATAGAGTCCTCAGGTGCTGGTTCATCTATCACAGAAGGTAGGTGCTCTCTTTGCGAGCCATTAGTTTCATCGAACCGCACATCTACAGTTTCAACAACCTTGTGAAGGACGTTGTTGAAGACTCTGTAGGTGTGCGAGTCCTTTCCATAACCAAGCATAAAACCTTCATGTGCTTTCAGTGCAAATTTAGAGTTGTGATGAGGATCTCTAATCCAGCATTTAGCACCGAAGACTTTGAAATAACTCACATTGGGTTTCTTGTCAGTGAGAAGTTCATAGGCAGTCTTCTTGAAGAATTTGTGAAGATATACTCTGTTGATGATGTGGCACGCAGTATCAATTGCATCAACCCAGAAACGACAAGGTGTTTTGTACTCATCGAGCATAGTGCGAGCCATCTCAGCAAGAGTCTTGTTCTTGCGCTCCACGACGCCATTCTGTTGATGAGTATAAGGAGCAGATAACTCATGAGTAATACCAAGTTCATCAAGATAGTCATCGAGTCCCGAATTCTTGAACTCAGTGCCATTGTCACTTCTGATGTGCTTGATCTTCACACCAAAGTTGGTTGAAGCCCTCGAGGAAAATCGTTTGAAGACTTCCTGCACTTCATGTTTGTAAGTAACAAGGTGTACCCATGTGTAACGAGAGTAATCATCAACAATAACAAAGCCATATTGAGATGCTTCATTTGAAACAGAAGAATAATGATTAGGACCGAAGAGATCCATGTGAAGCAATTCAAATGGACGAGTAGTGGTCATGATAGTCTTCGCTGGATGCTTGGCCTTGGTCATCTTTCTAGCTTCATAGGCACCGCATAAGTGATCCTTGAGGAATTTGACATTCTCAATGCCAATGATATGCTTCTTCTTTGCAAGCGTGTGCAAATTCCTCATGCCTGCATGACCAAGTCGTCGATTCCATAGCCATCCTTCTGAAGCTTTTGCAAGTAGGCACACGGCTGGCTGTGAGCCTGCAGAGAAATCAACAATATACAAGTCTCCTCTCCTAAAGCCTTCGAAGACTTTGGAATTGTCAGCTTCCATAATCACAACACAACGATACTTGCCAAAGACAACAACCATATCAAGATCACAAAGCATTGATATAGACATAAGGTTGTATCCTAAGGACTCAACAAGCATGACTTTGTCCATGTGTCGATCCTTTGTGATAGTAACCTTACCTAGACCCAATACCTGACTTTTGCTTTTGTCAGCGAAGATGATATGCTTCAGATGCGATGATGATAAGGGAGCATCCATCAATAGATTCTTGTCACCAGTCATGTGGTTTGTACATCCACTATCGAGGATCCACTCAGTGGCTTTGGGTTGATCATCCTGCAGATGAATTAGTGCAGCTTACGAACTTCATATACTTCAGCAGTGAAGAATATGATATCACAATTCATCAGATCAATTTCATCAAGCAGTAAAACAAATAAAGTGGTAGGGGGACGTGTGAAATGAAAGTTCATTTCTTCATGATTACCTTCGTCCTTTCAGGCATTTTGTCAGGTCCCCAGCAAATTCTTCAGACGCTTGAGCACGTCTGGAGACCTGACCCTACAGAAGAGGTTAGTTCCTTTTCTTCACCACCCACATCTGAAGGGGTGGTAAAGAGTTCATCACTCTGCGAGCTCCATATGAGAATGGTGGCATAGAGGCCAAACCATTTCGTTTCACATAAGAGTAGTTAGGGTAAGCATATGAATAAGTAGAGAAATTCCTCGAGGACTTATGAACATAATGATTAGAAGAATAATGCTCATATTCATAGCCCCTAGCTCTTCCCTGCGAAACAGAGTTGTTAGCATGATGATGTTCATATGAGGACTTTGATCCATGTGAGGAATTCGATCCACGTGAGGAATTTGGTCCGTGTGAGGACTTGGATCCATATGAAGAATTTGGTCCATATGAAGAGTTTGATCTGGGGTTCCTATTCTTCACAGGTGGTGTCATGAGGACATTCACCTAAGACTTTCAATGCACCTTTTGGGAACCCAGATTTTCTTCATAGGGGAACCATTCCTGCAGTTAGTGCCAACATATCTAGCAAATACTTCACCATTCTGATTTTTGAACAGTTTATAGTTGGAGTCAAATGACTCCTCAGAAGAATGTGAAGATTCACATGTATAACCAGATAAATTAGATGGATCAACTGGAGGTCCCTTTGTAGAAACCCATGAGGTTTTGGGGTACTGCTCAGGCTTCCAATATGTACCATCAGCATTGAGTTTCCTCTGAAAGGCAATACCCTCTTTCCTAGGGTTCCTGTTGAGGATTTGCTTTTTAAGCACATCACAAAGAGTCTGATGCCCTTTGAGGCTTTTGTACATGCCTGTCACGTACAATTCCTTCAACCCTGCATCGTCAGTGATACTAGCAATGTCCTCAGTTGAGGAATTAGTGATAGCAGAGGCAGGTGAAGAACTTGTAACATTAGAAGCATTTGAACATTCAGGTGAAGAATTAGCGGATTCACGTTCAATGCATTTCAAACATGGAGGAACAAATTCTTCATGAGCAGCGCTGATTTGTTGAGCAAGTAATGAATCATGCTCCTTCTGAAGATCTTCATAACTCACTCTTAACTTCTCAAGATCTTGCTTTCTTTAAAGATATTCATAATAAAGCTTCTCATGATCAGATAAGAGAGTGTTATGATGACCTTGAAGGTTATCAAACCTGGTCTGAATTCTTTGAAGATTTTCAGTCAAGATTTTAGTGCGATCCATTTCTTCACCCAACATATCATCACTTTTGTCTAGCATGTTTTGAACCTTTTCAAAAGCCCTTTGTTGTTTTACAGCAATCTTAGCAAGTTTAGAGTAGCTGGGCTTAAGATTTTCATCAGATTCATCTTCACTAGATTCAGAGGAGGTATGTTTGAGTACCTTGGCACCCTTAGCCATGAAGCAATAGGTGGGAGCATAGTCATCATTGCCTTCATCAGCCTTGTTGGTGAGGTCATTTTCTTCAGAGTTGAAGATAGACTTGTTGACGAATGTAGTAGCGAGGGCTAGGCTCGCCATACCAGACTCAGAGTCCTCAGATGCCTCCTCTTCCTCTTGTTCCTCAGATTCAGCTTCAGAGTCCATTTCCTTACCAATGAATGCCCAAGCCTTCTTGGAGTTGCTCTTCTTGTGAAATGAAGACTTTGAGGATTTTGATGATGAAGATTTTGAGGATTTGTTCTTTTTCTTCGCATCATCAGAACTGTAATCCTTGTATTTCTTCTTCTTTGATTCCTTTTCCCACTGAGGACAATCTTGAATGTAGTGTCCAGGTTTCTTGCACTTGTGACAAAGCCTTTTCTTGTAGTCACTGGATGAGGAAACATTGCTCCTTGAGGGTCTTCCAAAACGACCACGTCTTGAGAACTTCTGGAATTTCTTCACGAGGAGTGCTAGATCATGACTCAGTTCTTCAGGGTCACCAAGGCTGCTACCAGAGTCTTCATCTTCGGACTTAGATACTGCCTTGGCCTTTAGTGCACGTGATCTGCCATAGCTCGAACCATAGAGATCTCTCTTTTCAGCAAGCTGGAACTCATGAGTATTTAGCCTCTCGAGGATATCAGCGGGGTCAAGTGACTTGTAATCAGCACGCTCTTGTATCATCAATGCCAGAGTATCAAATGAGGAATCAAGCGATCTCAACAATTTCTTCACCACCTCATGGTCGGTGATGTTAGTGGCACCAAGTGCTTGAAGCTCATTTGAGATGTCAGTGAGGCGATCGAAGGTTTGCTGAACATTTTTATTGTCGAGTCTTTTGAAGCGGTTGAAGAGATTGCGAAGAACATCAACTCGAGAGTCACGCTGAGTTGAAACTCCTTCATTGACTTTGGACAGCCTATCCTAGATAAGCTTGGCAGTTTCCAAAGCACTCACTCTTCCATACTATCCTTTGCTCAGATGGCCACATATGATATTCTTTGCTTGAGAATCGAGTTGCTTGAATCTCTTCACGTCGGTAGCGTTCAGTGAGGGTGAAACAGAGGGAACACCATTTTCCACAACACACCAGAGATCGTTATCAATTGCCTCAAGATGCATTCGCATCTTATTCTTCCAGTAGGGGTAGTCCATCCCATCGAAGGTAGGACACCCAGCAGACACCTTGATAATACTCGCGGTCGACATAACTAAAACTCCAGGCGGTTAAACCAAAATCACACAGAACAAGGGAGTACCTTGCTCTGATACAATTGAAAGTGCGTTATATCGACTAGAGGGGGGTGAATAGGCGATTTTTATGAATTCTTCACTGAGGAATTTGCTAGTGAGGAAATTCCTTAGCGAAGAACTACTTGCAGCAGAATAAGTACTCAGAAGTAAACATAACAGAAGACAAGCATAGTCATCATGATGAAATGAAGACAAGCACGGAGTACAGAAAGCGTAATCACAGGATAACACAGGATGAAGACAAATAGACTGAAGAAATTGAACTGAGGAAATTGAGAAAGTCTTCAGTCAAAGTCTTCAAACACAGATATGACAAGCAAGCAACACAATACTGAGGAAATGAAAGAATTGAGGAAATAGAACTAGTTGGCTTGGTGAAGACAATGATTTGGTAGACCAGTTCCAACTGATGTCTCAGTTGTACATCTGGTTGGAGCGGCTAGGTATTTAAACATGGGGACACACAGTCCCGGACACACAATCCCGGACACACAGTCCACACCATATTCTCCTTGAGCTAAGGATACACAGTCCTTGCCCAATCACTCGTGGTAAGTCTTCAGGTGACTTCCGAACCTTCACAAACTCGGTCACTCGGAGATCCACGATTCCTCTTGGATGCTCTAGACCATGACGCCTAACCGTCTGGAAGAAGCACAGTCTTCAAAGGTAACAAGCGTCCAATCCACACAGGATCAATCTCTTCAGTGATGCTCAATCACTTTGGGTTTGTAGCTTTTTGGGTTTGGGTTTTGGATTTTCCTCACTTGATGATTTTCGCTCAAAGTCCTCGGAGGATGGGATGCTCTCAAATGACAAGTTTCAGTTTCTCGCGGAGCAGCCAACCAGCTAGTGGTTGTAGGGGGCGGCTATTTATAGCCTACGGAGTAGCCCGACATGATAAGACATAAATGCCCTTCAATGATATGACTATTAGGTGGATAAGATATTTTGGGACAGCTGGCACAAGGCGCAGCAACGGTCGGAAATTTGAGGTTCAAATTCCTTAGGGCTATCATGTTCCTCACTGTGTAGGCAATCCGCACTGGCGAATTCCTAACTCCTCAGTCAAAACAAAGTCCTCAGTGACCAGAAGAACTGCTTCTCTGTCACTGAAGAAATTGACTGAACTGTATGAGATTTCCAATGGCTTCACTTGAAGGGATTGGTAGGTGTAGGATTTTAGTTGAGCATCACATGGAAATTTTTCCTTAGTATTTCCTCGACCCCCCTTAACAGTACGGTGTTTCCTATGACTCAAGAAAGAGAAAATGAAACTACGAAAATAAAACTCTTCACGCTTCATGTTCCTCGAATGAAAACCAAGTCTTCAAGGTCACACAAATTTCTTCACTTTCAAAGTCTTCAGAAAGTCTTCAGAATACCAAAGTCTTCAGCTAAAGAACTTCATTTTTAGGGGTCGACTTTCTCTGTAAATATCAAACTCCTCATAGACTTATAGACATTTGTACACTCATAAACTCATTAGATCCTTAACCTATAAGTCTTTAATACACCAAAATCACTAAGGGGCACTAGATGCACTTACACGAAGGTACTTGTTGGGTTGGCGTATTTCGAGATTAGGATTTGTCACTCTGATTGTCGGAGAGGTATCTCTGGGCCCACTTGGTAATGCACATGACTATAAGCCTTGCAAACATTGCAACTAATGAGTTAGTTGCGGCATGATGTATTACAGAACGAGTAAAGAGACTTGCCGGTAACGAGATTGAACTAGGTATTAGATACCAACGATCGAATCTCGGGCAAGTAACATATCGATGACAAAGGGAACAACGTAGTTGTTATGCGGTCTGACCGATAAAGATCTTCGTAGAATATGTGGGAGCCAATATGAGCATCACTACAAAAAATTACACTTCCGTGATGATATGTGTTTGTCACAGTAGGTCGCTTTTTGTCATGCATGTACATCCATGACAAATTTATGACAGAATCAAGATAGTCATACCTGTGCTGTCGTAGAAGTGTTCCATGACATTACCAAAATTATCATCACAGAAGTGTCCACTTCCATGACAATAAATCGCGCGTCACAGAAGTGCTTTCGTCAAGGGTGACCGACACGTGGCATCCACCGTAACAGAACACCGTTAAGCTATCGGGTCGGGTTTTGGATCCGATAACCTGTTAACAGCCCCGACCAATGGGGATTTTCCACGTATAAAATCATCATTGGCTGGAGGAGACACGTGTCAACTCATCCAATGGGCGAGACGCGCCTATGATATGTTGACACGTGGACCGGCCCATCAAGTTTAAATGGGCCGGCCCAACTGAAGGCCCACAAGATTTTGAGGACCATAATGGGCCAGCCCAGCTAAAGGCCCACGAGATTTTGCGGACCGTAATGGGCTGGCCCAGCTAAAGGCCCACAAGATTTTGCAGGCCATAATGGGCTGGCCCAGGTAAAGGCCCACAAGATTTTTGTGTGCCATAATGGGCCGTCCCAGGTAAAGCCCACAAGATTCTTGCGGGTCATAATGGACCGGCCCAGCTAAAGGCCCATGAGATTTCGCCGACATTAATGGGCCGGCCCAGCTATAGGCCCACAAGATTTTGAGGACCCTAGTAGGCCGGCCCATTAACTGGCTGCCATGTTTTGAGCCAAATGTCGGCCCATATTTGATCTGGTTCATTAATGGCCTGCCATGCTCCGGGCCTAATAGTGGCCCATATGAGATCCGGCCCGTTAAAAGCCTACCACGTTCTGGGCCAAATTACGGCCCAGATCAGGTCCGGCCCTTTAAGAGGCTTTGGGCTCAATTATGGCCCATATCAGATTCGGCCCGTCAACTGGACACTATGCTTTTGGGCCCACTTGCTAAAGGCCCACTTAGTAATTCGGCCTGATATTAGTTTTGGCCTTTTAAGGGCCCGTTTAACATTTTGGCCCTATATTAAATTCGGCCTGTTAAAAGCCTGTCATATAGTTGGGCCTAACTACGGCCCTGTTTGCATCCGGCCTGCTCGCAGCCGATATCTGATTGGGCCAAACAAGGACCGAGACAATTTTGGCCTGTTAAAAGCCCGTGATTTGATTCACACAATCATGGGCCGGTGGTCATTTCGGGCTACTGCGTAACTAGTATGAATTAAGAACAAAGCTACTCTATACAATAAAGAAATTACAGCATAGTAACTTAGAATAAACCTACACTATACAATAAAGGTTTTAAGGTATATTACATCCACTGGGCATCGAAGTTCGCCACCAGTGATCATAAAGTGCAACGTAGAAGCAGATTACAAAAACTGGGCATCATTGCAGCGTAGCAAAATAATACTGAACCGAGACCACTTCCAAGACAGTTCAAGAAAGGTTAGCCTTGCGGGGGAACTGCTGCGCAAGCTGCTGAGCAAGGTTGTGAGACCGGCCTAGCATGTCGGTCATAGCTTCCAGGTGTAGCTGTTTAGCGATGAGGTTCTCATTGGTGTTCTCCGCAATCTTTCTTAGAGATAAGACTTCAAGTCGAAGTTGAGTTGCAGAATGCCTTTCTGTTAGAACTTGGGACTGAAGAAGTCGAACTGATTTAGACAACGAATTCTGTGAGCTTGTCTGACTGTTAGTGTCAAGTAACTTGAACACTGCATCAAGACAAGACTTTGGGGTTGTCTCGCTATGTTCAAGATGTTTTGCCTTCTTTGCTGCAATATATGTTGGGTTTGTCTCACAGCCTTCAGTAGACTTGTGCATGCCATCAGGCATATCACCCTGAAACAAAGCATAGAGATGATAGATTTTCCACGTGTATAAACAAAGATGATAACTGTTCTGTCAATTCTATCCAGTTTCAAATTAGAAAATAAAGAGTATGTTCAAAATATCAATAGCATAATTTGGCATTGTTCATAATGCGGGGAGCTTCACCACACTACTGGATTACCATGTCAACATAACAAGCATAGATGAAGGACAAAGAAAATCATTGTATCTATTTTGGATAATGTGCATGGCATGCTATTCATATCATCAGCCACATCAGTAAGATAAAACAGGAGATGACAAGGTGCAAACGTGGGCTGCTTCACCACACACTGGATTATAGATCCACAAAAACAAGCATACATATAGGGAGTATTAAGTAATGTGCATGGTATGAATAAGGAATTTGGTTTTACAAGTAAAACTTAGAACTTACGGTTCTTACGAACATGCATTTGGGTAGAAACAGCAAACTAAACAGCAGTAAACGATAGGGAGTGTGAGAAAATTAAACAGCAGTTGAGGATAAAGGCTTTAGAAGGACTGACTTACATTAACAGTTAACACCGGCTTTATAATGCCCTTCTCCATGTCAAGGGAAGGATAACTCAAGAATTTCAGCACAGAATCTTCTTCATAAGCATTGCTTGTACTCTACATTTTGTAGAGAGTAATTATAGATATGATAATACTGGAAGGGGTAGAGGATAATGAAGATAAGATGCAGATTGATGCTACATAATCAACTACCAATCCCTGGAAGTACAAGCGTTACAGGACAAAATGTACTGACAAGAGCAATGGGCTACACTTCTGCACTAGCATTGTCTGTGTATTCTACTTATTGGTAAGATTAAATATAGATCTGATCTTTTTAGTAAATGGTGGGCGAGGGAGATAAGATGCAGAATGCTACAAAATGAACCAATCCCTCTTCCCATAATACAAGAGTGTTTTGAACACTGGTGTACTGTACAAAACATTCTTATATTATGGGACGGAGGGAGTAGTTGTTAATGTAAGTACAGTGATAGACCACGTTCAGTCCTTACAAGAGGACTGCAGAGCTAAACCTCTTCAAAAGCATTGGGTTGATTCTAAATTTATGTAAGAGTCCATACGGATCTTATAATGTCCACCAAATGGACGATTATGAGGCTAACATGTGCAGTGATGCTACATAATCAAACAGCTATGAAAGTAAGTATGGTCATACAGGGCAAGAGGTCCTCACAAGAGCAATGCAGTGTGCAGTATAGTTGCGAGATTCTGTGGTCCCTTGAGAACGAATGTTCTTCTGCTAACAGTTTTCATACAAGTGAGACATTAAGGCAAATGCAGAAATGTAGTTCAAATTGTGATGTGATATCATAGACAGTACCTTACGCTGCAGCCGAGACCAATGTGTAACGAGATCATTCCAGTCACTATCGGATAAATGTAGCACCGGAGACTTTGCAGAAATTTTGTTCAGAGGCTTGCCATCGAAGTGCGCTTGCCTCAAGTAGGAACGATACTTCATCAATGAGTGCTTGAAAAGCGCAACCAACCCTTGCTCGTCATCACAATCCAGTTTGCGCCTCGCCTATTTAAAAGAATGAAATCTTGTGTCTTCTGTCAGCAGAAACATATGCAGACCATGAATAACATTAGTACATTACTTACGCGTAAGTTGCGGAGGAAAACTGGAAATTGCTCTGTGTCTGCGGTATAATCTTTCCATGAAGGAAAGATGCGCACAAAGTTCCTGACAACAACATAAGCTTCGTCTTCTAAACTGGGAAGAAATGGAACAGGAGTCCTATTTGCTGCAATTGGGGCTCTCTCTGGTTCAAAAAGGGATTTGGCAACTGGATTTGGTGTACTCTTTGCTGGAATGGGGGTTTTGCGTCGTACAGCTGGTGCTATGTCAACGGGCATAATCATACTGTTTGCTGCAGTTGGGGTCTGCTGAGTTGGGGCATCATAAATGACCAGTGTAGTAGGGCTAGAGTCTGCTAGAGTTGGGGTGTTTTGTGGGTTAGGTGATATTGCAACTACACATAATGGGCTATTTGATTTATCAGGTGCCACTACCTTTTCCAAATACTTTGCTTGTGCTCCTCCATGATCAGCAATCGCCCTCTTCCTTTTGAATGTCTGATACACAAGAACAGCATTTGAATGGATAAATATGGTATGATGATAGATGGAATATATACTGAAAATGGATAGGCAGGGCGTATTCACATACACGATGTGTAAACTAAGCTAATGGCAGTTCAACAAAGTAGAAGCAATGCAAAGCATCAGTTGCAAGATATGTGCGAGCAATGTAACCTTGGAAAGTTAGAGCAAGTACCTTGATGGGTGAATAAGATAAGGCATCTTCCTCTGACTCCTCCACTAGGGATCTACATTGACTCAGGTCTCCCTCTAGCTCAGAATCACTGTTAGGATCATATTCTGGGCATGAATCTGTAGGTGGAGAGTGTTTGCATTGCATTGCATCCAGACTTGATTTCAGTCCCTTAATGCTAAGTTTGACAGCCATGGCATTGTTCTGCTTTATTCTTTTCATGCGCGCAAGCTCATAATCATTATGATGCTGTTCAGAATCCGAGATTCATGAAAACATAAAAAGTAGTCAGATTATCTATGGAATGCATTGCGGTTTCAACTAGGAGAGTGTCTCCCTATAAACCCCTGCATATGCAAAGTTCACCTCCCCAACTGTGCTGACCAGACCACACACAGAGATACACACTCGAGCGATGAACATGCATTTTCGAAACTAATTTAGGAACATTTAGCTGACCAATTAAAGAACTCTATTTTAATAATATCAGATTCGTATTTGAACAACTAAGCTTGTTTAGCTTGATGGGTGGAGCAGTGTTATTATGAAACGAAGCACGTATTCTGATCGTATAGTGATCATAAAAGGGGGAAACTCTAAGCATATATTTTTTTAGCAAAAGAGGGTTTCCCCTCTGATTTCTATTAAAGAAACCACCATGGAACCAACATGATCAATTAAACCCTAAGCATGATCAATTAAACCATATTATGGATGTGCCATGGCAGATTTGAAGCTGCAAACCGGAGAAATGATAATTAGGATCCATTGTTTGCTTCGAACTAAGAACTAAATTCTAAGAGCTGAAAAGAAAGTAGAGTAACCAAGTTAAGATCTATTTTCTGGTTGAGATCAAAAAGTTGAGGAGATATGAAGTACCACCTCTCTTGCGGCGCCGTGTAGGCATCAGGGGTGCAATGGCTGTCGGTGGTGTTGAAGCAGATCTGCGACGGTAGACGGGTGCATCGGGGGATAAGCCTCGTTTTAGTGGAAGAGAAGGTCGTGTGAGCGGCCCCGGCAAAGAGGATGACGGCGCCGATGAAGCGAGAGGACGCGATGCAAGGCTATTGGTCCATCGCCGTGGATGAGAAACATCCATCTCTAGCAGTGGACGACGCGGTCTTGCTAGGCGCTCCGGCATGGTGGAGGACGGTGGCGATGGATGTGGTGGAGGACGGCGGCGATGGATGGGGTGGCGGACGGAGGCTGGTGTGGGAATGGGGTGTTCTAGCACAGACGGTGTATGAATGGGGAAATGGAGGGAGAGGTACGGGGAACCATGTTTTTGGGACGCGCCTGTCTGAAATATGGGAAAGTTACAAACTTATCCCCCATTTCAAATTTAGCCGTCTCGTCGGTTGGGGATAGGACAGTAATCTCGCATCTCCCAAATATTTGCCGGTAACTATTTCGGGCGAGGAGAGGGTGTTTTTCCGCCCACGGTTGGCGCCCACGGTGTATGAACGGGGCTGACAGGTAGGGCGGTTGTGTCACGTTTGATGGAAGTTACACATCTGCCCCTATTTAAAATATTAGCCTACATCTATTTCGGACGAGGAGAGTTTGTTTTTCCGCCCACTGTGTATGAATGGGGAATGGAGGGAGAAACAGAGGTCTTTCGGACGAGCTTGAATCAAATGAGTTTTGCCGCCCATGTTTGACGCCCACCGTGTCGGAATGGGCTCAGAGGCGGTTGTGTCACGTCTAATTGGAGTTACTAACCTACCCCTATTTAGAGCAGTGGAAATTGGGCCGATGGATTGTCCTGTAATGGGTAGACAGTAATTTCCATCTCCCAAATACTTGGCTTCGGGCAGCCGATGTGGGAGTGGACATTTTGTTGTTTCTTTCGAATTTTGGGACAATAAGCATCCATGTTTACCCTCGCAACTAAATTCGAATCCATTTTGTATTCCTATATGAATCTTTATAAATCATTCTATGTGTTTTTATATATCTTCAAAAGGACAACAAAGATGTATTCCACTGTCATATATGAATATGGTTTGCAAATGCCGATACTCAAATTCAAAAACTAGAATCCAGTTTAAGGTGAATTCGAATATTTGGAACACTTCATGTCCAACTCAAATGTCACACGCAGCATAATGTGTACTCCCATTTAGATATGTACACAAGCAATGTATCAAGATTCACATACCGAGTCAATCAACCAAGAATGTATGGAACTAACAGACATATAAACACTTATAGAGTATATGGATCAATAATATCAACTAACATACATAAGCCAGGCCGTTGTACTTTTTTTTGGCTACAACAGCATCCTTTTTTTAGCCAGCATCTTGGCCCTTTCCGATGCGTGCCACTTATGGTCCATCTATACTAGTATTGCTGAATGCACATTCAGCCCGATTGGCATATTTGTAGGTCTGGCACAGCAATCCAAATGAAATGTCTCCGAGTCTTATCAATTAATACAGACTTGTGCTCAAATAAAATTACAAACAAAAAAACAAAAAAACAATTATTACATGATCTTTAAAACAAATGGTTTGATTGATTACATGAACAGACAACACAAAGGTTATTCAACTATGGAAAGAACATTTCACCTATGATTTACCAGGTAGGAATTTAATTTCCTTTTTTCCTTCAGGACCTTAACAATCTGGTCAGTCTCAGCTTGCTTCGTTTTGAAATCCACCAAATATTTAATGGTTGTCTTGAGTACTGCTTGTGATTGTGCTGTTTGCTTCCTCAACATGTCAACTTCATCTCTAAGTGCAGAAGCAGAATCTCTTTCTACCACTAGTTTAGCCTCTAGAGCATCAGCAGTTGGAAATTCATAATGCACGATTGGGCCGGTGCCACTGCTGTGGGATGATGCAACGTCCATGGGGACCTCGCTCTTTGATATTGGGCTAACCTGTTTTGCCATTAAAGTTCTGATTGGATTCAAAAAAGTTGAAGTTAGCAAAACATCTCAACTAGGAGTTATAACAGCAAACCAGTTAAACAAACAAGGAATTAAAGAGTTTCAATTGGATGCTGAAAAGTAGTTATTAACATCATTGTAACCCGCTGTTGTAGCAGCAAAGCAGTTAAACAAATAAGTAGATATTTAAGTTAAGGCAAACAGGTAATTCTTAAGAGTAAGTATCAAACACATAGATAGGCCAGTCTACAATATGATTAACAGGCTATGCCATTATGTAATCAGTAGCAAACTAAATTAAGCCAAGCAACGTAATTGAACAATTTTGCAATAAGTGGCTAACTAAAATTCCGAGAAGCAGGTAACTGAACTTACGCTAGTTCTTTGTACATGCACACTGCAACTTCTTTTTCGCTTACATGGTTGTATGAAGGAGTCCATGGCATCAATTCCTTGGATACACAGTCTCAATACTTCTTTCTTCCCACACTGCATGGGTAAGTCGAATGGTTAATCTGGTAAGATGGTGCGTCCTTGATATGTTATATGAGGACGTGTAGTCAGACTAGTTGTAGCCAAACACATCACACTGGCTTTTACTGTATATTTCATGCGATTACTTTTGGCATATCGAGATCTAAGCAATCTACAATAGGATGAAAAGACTGGCATCCTTCACATTATTGGCGAACTCAGTTCATAGAAACAAGCAATTCAACCATTCTGTGGGTAAATCAAAAGCGCCACTGGAATATTTTTCACTATCCAATCATACACGCAAAAAGGGGCGACGCCGCCATAGGGGCTGGTATGGGCGGCCGCCTCAGGTGGCTGGAAAGTGTGCACCTAGTTTGAGTCGTCTAGGTTGGCCCATGCTAGTTTTGTTCGTCCCAACGCACGAGCAGACAATGTAAAAAATAAAGAAAAAAGTTTCAATTTGGATGGGCCAATAACATAAGTGCAAGGCAGGCCCTATAGCAGGCTCGCGGCCCAAACGAGCGCCTCCCATATCGATCGACAGCAAGAAAAATCCCAATTCATTCGCTCCAGCCTCCAGTCTGGTTCGCTCCTAACCTAGCCGCCGCTGGACAGACCGACACAGCACTTCCTCGTGCCCTCATTGGAGGGCAGTCGCCGGGCTTCAAGCGAACGGAAGGACAAGAAGATGAAGATCCAACCCTAGGTGTAGCCTGCGTGGGAGGCAGCGGCGGCAGCACGGGCATGGCATCGAGCTTGCGCAAACGGACAGTCGCTAATTGCAAGAGTAGCATGCGCAACGAGCAGGTACATCACATCCCTGATTATATCTAATTCAACTCTTCAATTTCTGGCCAATAGTTAAACCTGGCGGTATTGTAAAACTGCTTGTATGTAGGGAATCTATGAGGAAATGAAACCAATTTCTACTTATTTTATAACTCCCCCAATCAATACTGAACTGACTGAATCTGATGTATCTAATCAAGTTTCTGGTGCAAACATACAAGTTCATGTTGTTCTTGAGCCTGAAGTGTCTAATGAACAGACTGCTAATGAAGGATTTGATGCAAACATTTTACACGCTCCTGGTGATGAGCATATAGTGTCTAATGAGGGATCTAATGCAAGCATTTTGCAAGCTCATTGAAGGATTTAGTGTCTAATGATGATCTACTATGGTTGAGAGAGACAGAGATTTGCAGGCATTGATGACAAGCAAATTATAGTGCATTTTCATAGCTTGAGGAAACATCGAGGCCATCTACCAGAAAGTCCCCGTATCATGACAACATAGCATAAATACTTTTCTAATCTGTTGTTTGAAACTATTGGCATACTTGTGCAGGATAGATATATTGATATGCAGTTTGCGCACTGGTTATACGTGCAATTACACTTCGATATTTTCAGCCAGAGAACGAATAATTCAAGCAGGTACAGACCATGTTTGTAGTCCTTGTACACCATGTTGCATTTTGTGTTTTTTTTGGTGCTTGCATCATTTAGTGTTTATAAACTAAACTACTTTGGATCATTAGCTGGTTTTCAAAGTGCATGTAGCTTCACATTTCTCAAGTTATGTTGATTTCCGGAGTGCAAGTGCCTTCGTATTTTTTAAGTTAAATGTTCGCCCCTGGTAACTTGAATTCATGGATCAGTCACTGCACACAAATCATACACGAATGCCAGTACGAATTAAATGAAATGCAGGGACTTACGCTAGCTTGTTGTACAGGCTCACCGCAGCTCTGCTTGCGCTTGGGATGTTCCATGTACAAGTCCATGTTACCACTTGCTTGGATGTGCAGGCCTTGTGCTCCTTGCATCCCCCTCTGCATTTTGACACGGCAAATGGTTGATCAAATAAGAGGAATCGACCTTGATGTTGTACCGGAGGACAGATACTTACAAGGTTCACTACTAGGGAAAACCTTATACACAGAATCTTAGCAGCAGCGCGGCATAAAAACAGGCGCTGCTGCTAAGTAGTAGCAGCACGGCTACGGAAAGCTCGCTACTGGTGCAAACTTAGCAGTAGCGCGTGATGCTTAAACCGCGCTGCTACAAAAATCCACCGACAGTACACAACGACATAAGTTTACCAGTAGCACAGCGCCAGGGAGCGCGCTGCTGCTAATGCCATAGTAGCAGCGCACTTTTTTGTCACCTCGCTGCTGCTAATTTTGAAAATGTGCACAGGGTTGGCCCGTTTAGCAGTAGCGCGTGACAGGAAAGCGCGTTGTTGCTACGCTCTTAGCAGCAGCGCGCTTTCTCTCCCGCGCTACTGCTAAGACGCAGGACCCACCACCTTTTCCACCTCCCCCTCCCCATCTCCTCTCCTCCCTTTCCCCTACCTCCCACATCCTCCCTCTCTCACTCTTCTTCTTCCTCAATACTTCTCCCCCCATTACTCTCCCTCTTCTATCTACCTTTCTCTCTCTTCATTACTCCTAGCTATAACTACACCACCTCCATTAATTCATCTCCTTTCTCTTTTTCCTCCCCCCTCCACTAGTTGAAGTTGTCTCCTCCCAAATTAGCTAGCTAGGTAGATGTAGCATTTAGATAAGTGACCTATTTGCCCCCTAACTAGATCTTTCTTTGTCAAGAAGAGCTTTGTGCACTTTTGACCTTCCTACATCATCATCTCCACCGTGTGCTCAATCTCGAGATAGAGGTGTGATTAATATTTCATGCTTTTGCAAAATGGAAATATGTTTATGCATGTGTGTGATATTTTTATGGAAATTGTGTGTGTGGCATGAGTTGACGCCAAATTGTGCATTTGAGTTGCCTATGTTTTGCCGAAATGTCGATTTATTTCCGTTTTGGCGAATTCCAGGCAAACTCTAGATCTATATATGTCCTACTTTTCAGGAAGGTCATGCCGAAATTTTGTATGACTTTGATGAATGCACGCATTTTTATAATCAATTTGTTTATTATTACTGTGCAGAGTTCACGATGGTCAGTGGAACGATGCTGGACAGGTGGTTGCGGTCGGCGGTGCAGGACATGAAGGAAAATAACCTGACAGAGGTTTTATGTCCGTGTCGAAAGTGCAAAGGAATAGTTTGGCTTGACCCCCATGTCGATGGTCATGTCGAAGCGCACCTGCTCATGACTGGTTTCATGGATGGCTATACTCGGTGGATAACTGAAGATGAGGATGACGATGTTGAGGATGCCGACGGGGCAGGCAATGATGACACGGGGCAAGACGAAGAGATGATCGATAATGGCAGCGGGGAAGAGGCCGGACATGGCGGCGGAGAAGGGGCCGGACATGGCGGTGGAGAGAACGACATGGACTCCACGCAGCAGAGTTCGTCGGTACTAAGTTCAATCGTGCGGGACCCTCATGTTCAAGCATTGCTTCACAAGGAGTCGAGTACTGAGAGAGCTGCTTCTAGAGAGGAGGCTAAGCTGGAGCAACTGGTGGTAGACTCGAACACTCCATTGTATGATGGTTGCAATCCTGAGGTGACCCGCTTGAGTTTCACGCTCCAGGTGTTGAAGACGAAGGCTAAAAACAAATGGACCGACACTAGCCTCGATGAGCATCTCAAGTACCTAAAGGATGTTCTTCCCGAGGGTAATCTATGTCCTAGTAGTGTTGATGAGGCCAAGAAGATCATGTGCCCTCTTGATCTGCCACACGTTAGATACCATGCATGCATCAACGATTGCATAATTTATCGGAAGGAGCACGCGGAAAAAACAAGTTGTCCGGTGTGCAATGCTTCTCGACACAAGAAGGCCGGGAAGAAATGTCCCCAGAAAGTGGTATGGTACTTACCGATCACTCCCCATCTCCAGAGGAATTTTGTAGATCCCAAGGAAGCAAAGCTAATGCGCTGGCACGCGGAGAGGAAGAAGCCCGACGATGGAGATGATCCGAAGCTGAGACACGTCAAGGATGGAAGCCAGTGGAGAGCGTTGAACAGCTTCTATCAGTATTTTGAATGTGATACAAGGAACATCGTGCTCGGCGCGTGTACCGATGGCATGAATCTGTTTGGCAACCAGAGCACCAACCATAGCACATGGCCCATATTTGTATGGATGTACAACCTCCCCCCTGGTTGTGCATGAAATCGAAGTACATTCACATGGGCATGCTTATTCAAGGGCCGAAACAACCAGGAAATAATGTTAATTTGTATCTGGGGCTACTTCAGGAGGAGTTAGACACGTTATGGAAAACACCGGCCAAGACATGGGACGCCAGCAAAGGTGAGTATTTCAACATGAGAGCCGCTCTGATCACGACAGTGCACGACTATCTTGGTTACGGATATGTGGCAGGCCAGGTGTGCCATGGATATTGCGGATGCACGCGGTGCATGGATGATACGACGTCTCAGCAGCTAACGTCAAGGAAAGATGGCGGGTCTGGGGAAATCGTGTACATGGGGCATCAAAGATGGCTCGAACAGGATGACCCGTGGAGAAACCGTGGAGATCTATTCAATGGTCACGCTGAGCATCGAGGACCTCCACGTAAGCGGAGCGGTGCCGAAATCGATGAGCTGTTGAAAAACTGGAAGGAGTGCCCCGCGCCGGGAAAGACGATGAGAAAGGCGCCGGAGCCGCTGCTGAAGGTATGGAAGACAAGGTCTGTGTTCTGGGACTTGGAGTACTGGCACAAACTCGATACACCTCATTGCCTTGATCAAATGCATATCTGTAAGAATGTCCTTGAGAGCTTGCTCGCAACACTGATGAACATGCCGAATAAGACCAAGGATGGGCCGAAGGCAAGAAAAGACTTGCAAGATTTGGAAATCAGGGAAGATCTGCACATGCCGCCACGTAAAATGTTAGACGAGACAGAGACGGAGACAGAGGCACGGGAGAAGAAGGGCAAGAAAATAAAGAATGAGGATTATTGCCCCCCTTCTTGCTTCGCCTTAAGTCAGGCTGAGATCAATCAATTCTTTAAGTGCCTTACCGGAGTCAAAGTTAGTTCCGGTTACTGTGGCAAGATAAGTAGATATCTAGACATGGACAAGAAAAGGTTCAGCGGGATGAAGTCTCATGACTGTCATGTGATGATGACGCAGATATTACCTGTTGCCCTTAGAGGGATAATGGACAAGCACGTCCGTGACATGCTTATTGGTCTCTGCAACTTTTTCGACGTCATCTCTCGAAAGTCGATTAGTGTGAAGCAGCTCTGAAGGCTACAGGAAGAGATCATTGTGATATTGAATTAGCTTGAGATGTACTTCACGCCCGCGTTCTTTGACGTGATGGTGCATCTGTGTGTCCATATTGTGGATGACATAATAGACCTGGGGCAGTCATTCCTGCACAACATGATGCCGTTTGAGAGGATGAATGGGATCATCAAAGGATTCATTCGTAACATGTCCCGTCCGGATGGAAGCATCGTCCAGGGCTATTTGACACAAGAGTGCATCTCTTTCTGTGAGAATTTTCTATATGGCGCAGACCAGCCACCTGGTGTTAGTGTTGGTTTGCCCGTTAACAAGCACGATGGGAGGCTCGAAGGAGAAGGTCACTGCAACGGTCACAGGGAACTGCACGTGGCATACTCAGATCGATGCAGCGACTTTGACAGAGCAAACTTGGTAGTGCTACAACACCTAGACGAGGTAGATCCTTTTGTGGCACTGCACAAAGAAATTATCGCAAAGAAGTATCGTGACCGGGGGGTATGCAGGACGGATGCCGAAGTTACTAGAGAGCACAACTCCACTTTCCTGCATTAGTGCAAAGAGCATATTATTGCTAATCCCCGGAGGAGGGCTCTAAGGACGGATTGCTCATATACGCCTTAGCACATGGCCCCTCGCCCAACCTCATAACCTATCAGGCATATGATATCAACGGATACACGTTCTACACGGAGGCCAAAGATATGGATAGTGATGAATATCAGAACTCAGGGGTGACGATGGAATGCATGACCGGCAGCGACAATGGTGCAACTAAACGATTTTATGGAAGGGTCGAGGAGATCTGGGAGCTTGACTACTCTGGACTGCACAACACGATGATGTTCCTTGTCAGATGGGCTAAGAATGTCGAAAGAGAAAGCCGGATTTTCACTACCATGACTATACCCGACGCCAAGAGCGCTACCGTGAACGCTATCGCAAAAAACGAGCCATGGGTACATGCTAAGCACGTGATACAATGCTTCTTCATAACCGACCCATGCAATCCTAGTCGTGTTGTCGTGAGGAAAGGCAAAAGAAACATCATTGGAATGGATGGAGTCGCCAACGAGGAAGACTATGATCAGTACGGCAACCCAATGAGGGAAGATGACGATGATGATGAAGTATACGTCAAAAGAAGAATCAATACTACATTACCAAAGAAAAATCGTACTCCATGGAAAAGGCAAAGTCACAATGAGGGGCTCAATTATTCTTCGACGAACAAGAAGGGAAAGAAGCTGACTCAAAAA
>NC_041392.1:651515634-651516245 GCF_002162155.2 Triticum dicoccoides
TAGTTGAAGTTGTCTCCTCCCAAATTAGCTAGCTAGGTAGATGTAGCATTTAGTTAAGTGACCTATTTGCCCCCTAACTAGATCTTTCTTTGTCAAGAAGAGCTTTGTGCACTTTTGACCTCCCTACATCATCATCTCCACCATGTGCTCGATCTCGAGATAGAGGTGTGATTAATATTTCATGCTTTTGCAAAATGGAAATATATGTTCATATTTTGTATACACACTTAATTAGCCATTATTATGCATGGGTCCAATGATGTCATATATATATATATATATATATATATATATATATATATATATGTTCCTATTTTGTATACACACTTAGCCATTATTATGCAAGGGTCCAATGATGTAATATATATGTTCCTATTATGCTGAGGACAAGAAAAAAGGGAAACTGGTTATAGCAGTAGCGCTTTAGTGAAAAAGAGCTACAGCTAGTCAAGGTAGCAGTAGCGGTTTCTGCAGAAAATTGCTATAGCTGCTCGTAATAGTAGTAGCGCGTTTCATGTAAACGCGCTACTGCTACGTCCACTTAACCCAAAATTCTCCCTCTCCCTGCTTCATCCCGCCTCTTTTCCCCCAAATCCCCACTCTCTCTTCCC
>NC_041392.1:651516390-651522571 GCF_002162155.2 Triticum dicoccoides
CCCCAACCCAGGCACGCTCGCTCCCGACCCGTCGGCCCTCGCCTCCCTCCTCTGCTTCCTCCCCTCCCAACCTCGGCCGTCGTCGGGCCTGCCTCCTCGCCCTGCACCCTCTGTAAACCACCCCCCCTCTCTCTCTCTACTAGCTAGGGTTAATTTACTTAGGTTTTAGTTATGTTAATTAGGTTATCTATTTAGTTATGAATTTAGATAGGTTTCAAAATTTGTTGAATTTATATGCAAATTTGAACTGGACATGTGATATGTGGATATGTCATGTTTTGGACATGTCATGTTTTGGTAAATGATCCGAGTTGCCTATGTTACGCCGGAATGTTGATTCATTTCCGTTCCGGTGAATTTCAGGCGCTCGATATGTCCATTTTTTAGCAAAGGTCATGCCGAAATTTCCCGTGAATAAAGGCATGATTTGTGCTACATAGTTGGCATATCGAGTGCTGGCACATAGATTTCTTTTTTATCTCATTTCTCATTTATTCATACTTTTAGAAATAAATGAGGACACTTAATCATAGGAAACATGTCGAACAACGAAGAAACTGGGCCTTCTGACCAAGATGCAGACGAGATGGATTATGAGGGTGAACAAGACTACCTCAACTTTTTGACTGCTAAGCAAGGTTTGCAGGTCCGCCTCGATGATGGTACTGACGCCGACACCGACACCGACGGCGCCGGCACCGATGGCGGCGCCGAGACCGGTGGGGAAGGTACCATCGGGGAAGATACCGGCACCATGCCGGTACCGAAAAGAGGCATAAGAAGCAGAGGATACGAAAACCTAACAAACTAGGGATTGGACGACTTGTGATCACAAAGATGGCACCTGGCAAGTTTGAGCCGTTAGAGCCGGAAGAACCTCGCAAGTGCTATGGGAACCAAGTAGGATACATCCTACGGGAATGCGCGAGCATCAATGACGATGACTTAAGGAGCAAAGAACATTTGACGCAGTTGCTCCTAACGAAGTTGCACAAGAGATTCAAGTTCCCCGATCGGGATGATAACATAGAACAACCGTGGGATGATCCAAAGATGAAAAAGATTAACAATCACGCCATGGGCATGTTCAGCAATGATTTGGCCTCCTGGAAATCGAGGGTGAAACGAGCTATTGAGGCTGAGGAACCCCTGTCCAAGATTCTGGAGAAAAATCCGACACTTACGGAAGAGGAGTTCGAAAAGTTCAAGGACACTTGCGCTACCGAGGATGCCAAGGCTAAGGCTGCGAAATTCAAGAGCCTTTAGCAAAGGAACACGGGGAAGCATCGCCTCGGAAGCCGTGGCTACCTCGGTAAAAGGCCCATATGGGATAAGGAGGACGCGGAACGTGAAGCCGCGGGTCTCCCAGACCCCTTCACGAAATTCACCAACCCCTTGGAGCATGACTTCATCAGGGCCCGCTACAAGTGGGACAAGGAGAAAAAGGTTTTTTACACAGACAAGATCACGAGGAAATTGATTAGACTACTGGAGAAGCAACACCAGCTTGCAGCCGAAAACCCTACTTCTCCGATGAGGCCCAAGTGGGACACCCCTCTCAACCGGGCCTTGAACGAACTTAAGGGACTCCCTTTGGGCCAGCGGCCGCAATATGGTCGTGTGCACGGCGCTGGAGATGGCGCCACGTGGAAGGTGTTTTACAACAAGGGCCCAGAGGCCAAGAAGCAGAAAAAGAAGTTTAGTCGGGCGGACATCGATGCGAAGGTGAAGCTTGCGGTCGAGAAAAAAGCAGCTGAGGACGCAAAAAAAAGCAGCCGAGGACAAATATGAGTTGCTACAGCAGGCAGTCAATGCAGCTGTAACTGCCTGCAGAAATGATTTTGCTACTAACTTGGTTCCAGTTATCATCAACTGGACGAAGGAAAATCCAGACAAGACGGTACATGATTTCCTGTTGCCCAGTTTCATCGGGAGCAACTCCATGAACAACAACACCATCACACCATCACTTGCTCACGCAACTGGGCCTCCTCTCGCAACCGCTCCTGCTCATAGCAGCCCATCCTTAGTCTCTGGCGCGCTTGGTGGGCCTTCGTCTTTGGTTGAGCTCGACGCCATCACGGTAATTACATGTCGCACCAACATATATATATAATATTCCATTTTTGTTGCCTTTCTGATGTTTTACGCCACAGACATATGTGTTTGCAGGCGAAAGAAACCCCGTGCACCATACTCTACTTGAGCAAAGGCCAGAAGGTGGACGTGGGAAAGGGGATGATAATGGACCCCTTGCAACCCACGTTCCACAACCAGCCGATCCCTGCTGGGCACTTTGGGGTTAGCTTGTCCAGTGTGAAATTGGGGCACGAGGATTTGCCTCCTCCAGTATAGCATGTGGGAGCGGACAATGAGACCCCGCCGCAGATTGGAAGCTGCAAGGGTTGGGTGCTGCTATGGCCGAAGAATCTTATTCGTCTGGAGCCGGCCGAGAGCACACCAATAACCACACATCAACAAGCATGTGCGGAGACCACCACCCCGCCTATGCAATTACCAGCTCCTGTAGTGCCGGGTGAGAGCGGCGGACGACATGATGAAGGGGGTGCAATAGTGCTGGCTGATGTAATTTGTCCTGTAGAACAGAGAATGGATGATGAGACGGAGGTCGACCCTATGGATTTCCTCAATACAAACGCGTATGACTGTGACATAGAATTGATGAGTCAACCATATGACGAATCGGGCTATCAGCTTGCTAATGAGGATATGGATGATATGCCCGAGCAGGAAGGTCGTAGCAGGGATTGCAAAAAGTCTCTCTTCATGAAATCCTCACAGGACACGCCTGAAGATGCCGCCTCAACACAGGCTCAACTATCCCAGCGCGAGGGTCGTATAGTACTTAGCCCGGGAACACTGGGGCAGGGGTTAAGGAAGGGTCTAGAAGGTGTGCCCAAGAAAAAGGAGAGAAAGAGATCGGGGAAGATAGCTGCCTCCAAACAAGCCAGAGCACATAGCAGCCAAACGATGCATTCTGAAGAGCGTGTACCCGTGAAAGGTGCGGCCATGTTCCATCTCACGGGTGAGCCGATGCTACCGCTGAAACCATTGGAGGCACTATCAGGGGATCTCAGGAGACTGCACGACCATGTGCTGTCGACTGAGAAAAGCCTACTAGCCTCAAAGGATCCAGGATATCCGACATACGCGGCTCATGTGCCTGAGGGGAAGTGCTACGTCGAGACACGGCCCGCGGAGGTGTTCTTCCTGCGGTTTGACCATATCTTTGAGATGTTTCTGACAAGGCGGCTCGATTTTACAATCGTCCGCCTTTTTGCGCTACATATGAGCTCTGTCATGAACAGTGAAGAAGTCTCGCAAATCTGTGTGGCGGATTCGTACTACATGCACGAGTCTTTCTTGAGTCTCGGTGACTTTGAGCGTGAAACTGCTAGGGACTACCTCCAAAACTTCATGGTACAGAATAAGGACCGGGAAATTGTCCGCGTGCCTTATCATCCAAAGTAAGTCAGTTTCGAACAACCCTTTCATACATTTCAATCATTCCTTCTCTCTCTATGGGGAATAATTTGAGGTGTCTTTTCCCCGCAGCAACGGGCGCGTCGTCCTTATCGTTCTTTATCCGCAAGTCTCCCACGCCGTGTATTTTGACCCTTCCAGAGACTACGAGAAAAAAGACTACACCCACATAATGAATATTCTAGATGGTGCTCTCCAAGGCTTCAGCTTTAGAGGTGGCCACATGCAGATCAGGAAACAAAGGAACAAGAAGATGGGTTTCGCACATAAAACTAACTTCTCCTGCATCCAAGTCCCAAAACCAAGCAAGAAGGATGGATTGCACATCCTCCATCTCATGAATCAGTTCAACACGGATCACCAAAAGCTTCGCATGAGAAGCAGAAATGATGATCATATCCACAAATGGCTAGAATCTCATGGAGAAGCGGATTATAAACTTAGAGATGACTTCTTTCGCATCCAAAGCGACATTGCGACGATCATCATGAAAGAAGTCGTCGATGAGAAGGGGATGTTCCACCACGGCCCTATATCGCGAGCTGACGTCCGAACTTGCATAGGCATGCAACGTCTAGACCTCACGCCATTCAAGAAGCTAGGGTCCATCCTCGATGATATGGAAGGATGGAACTTCTAGTGATTTATGATGCTGATGATGATGATATATGTCGGTTGAACTTGTATACTATTTGTAGTGATGCAACTTTGTGATGTCCATGATCCCTGCCGAACTTGCGTAACGCTACTTTGTTAGTTTGCGTATGATGACCTGCGTACCTCTAGTTAATTAATTTGCGTACTGTACGTTGCATCTAGTTGCTAACCCTTTCTTTTTCGGTGTTCTCTAGTATATTTTGTTGCATATATATGATTATACATCCTCTTCATGAACATGCATCTCTAACAGGTACCTAGTTTCTTGATGGCGAGATGGAACTGCTATGTCGTGTACAAAGGGAAGGTTCCGGGGGTGTACAACGAGTGGCATGAGTGTCAGGCGCAAGTGAATGGGTTCTCGGACGCCAGCCATAAAGGCTTCAAAAGTAGACAAGAAGGAGAAGCTAGTTACTTGAGGTTCACGCTAGCGCGAGAGAGGACTCGTAACCGCCATCTCATGTACTGCATAGTTCCGCTCTCACTCATAGTGATAGCTCTTCTCGTGTATACCTTTGTTTAGACGGATGACGTTGTAGTTGCAAGTATTCGAGACTTGCATGTATTGCTATTTTCGAGATGATGACAAGATACCACTTTGTGTTGGATGATGATTATGACGAGGCTATTTGTATGTATATGCTATGATTACATTTGTGGTCTCGCAGGCATTTGTATGTGTATCATGATGACATTTGTATGTGCTAAAGATTCTTCTATAAAGCCTGTTCAAATACAAAACAAATATGCCGAAAAAAACAAAAAACTACTAAAATTAGCAGTAGTGAGTGGAGAAAAGTTAGCAGTAGCGCGGTTGTAGCAGTAGCGCGCACAGGGGAAGCGCGCTATAGCTATTAGCAGCAGTGTGGTTCCTTTAAGCACGCTGCTGCAACACTTGTGTAGCAGTAGCGCGGGTGGACCAGCGCTACTGCTATACGTTAGCTGTAGCGCCTTATTGGTAGCGCGGGTACCCGCGCTGCTGATAGGCCTAAAACCCGCGCTGCTGCTAGCCTTTTCCCTAGTAGTGGTTATACGGGTGTGCAGGATGTGTACCAGATCCCGTAGCACCGTCATGCTTCGCTAAAATATGGATTTGCTTGTTTCAGATGATATCTCCAGAAGAAATAACAGTTAAGGTCAGAGTTGCATAGGCGTGTAAGCTAAGAGAGCAGTGGAAGGATATCCAAACATCGTCGGAATAGTGCACAACGGAGTGATGTGTGGATACCTAGTTCGGGCCGGCGTTTGGGCATGCTCGCCTAGCTAGAGTGCGGGTCACTTCAGAGCCGTTGAGGGTGATGCGCTGGCGTTGGCTGGCCACACATGGATGCAGATCTTGAGTCGCAGCGGAGCGCTACGATGCAGTGGACGAGACCGTTGGTGAAGCCCCAACGGCCTCGGGGGGCGGAGGTGCGACGATGTGCTCGGTGAAGTAGCCCCGGTGAGCTGGGAGACGACGTCGGTGAAGCGCACCTGGTGCGGTGGAACTTGGTGTTTGTGAGGCACGTCGGTTGCGGCGGCCGACATTGTCGGTGGACCACCCGGTCCGGTGGACGAGGGCGTAGATGAGGTAGCTCCGGTGCGGTGGTGAAGCGCGACCGTCGTCTTCATCGTCGTCGTCCGGCACAGAGGTGGGGAACGGTGGGGAAAGAGACGAGACGAGGGGCGATTCGAGGGTTGGCGGCGAATTAGGGATTTGAGCTATCTGGGCGCGTAAGGGGACGGTGGAGAAGAGAGATTTTGCAGGGATGGAATTGGGGCCACCAGATATTTCAATCCGAAACATGGAAGCGCGAACTTATATTGTCGTCGTCCTTTTTTGGGGGGGGGGGGGTGGGTGGCTGGGTGCTACGCGTCCGTCCGACACACGCGACCACCCCGACAGGACTATGCTTCAGTGCCTTAAGGAACCTGCCTTTGTGTCCATGACATATGGGCCCAACAGGTGGCTGGCCCACATGTCACTGACGCAAAGGCAGTTGCCTTTAAGGCACCGAAGTAGCGTCCACAACGACACGAC
>NC_041392.1:651522581-651554300 GCF_002162155.2 Triticum dicoccoides
GACGAGGGGCGATTCGAGGGTTGGCGGCGAATTAGGGATTTGAGCTATCTGGGCGCGTAAGGGGACGGTGGAGAAGAGAGATTTTGCAGGGATGGAATTGGGGCCACCAGATATTTCAATCCGAAACATGGAAGCGCGAACTTATATTGTCGTCGTCCTTTTTTGGGGGGGAGGGGGTGGGTGGCTGGGTGCTACGCGTCCGTCCGACACACGCGACCACCCCGACAGGACTATGCTTCAGTGCCTTAAGGAACCTGCCTTTGTGTCCATGACATATGGGCCCAACAGGTGGCTGGCCCACATGTCACTGACGCAAAGGCAGTTGCCTTTAAGGCACCGAAGTAGCGTCCACAACGACACGACCCTGGTTTGCCTGGTGCGCCTACATTTGAGAATGCAAACGAATCTTCTTTCATTTGCAAACGAATCCGTATGTATTACCATGCCCGTGTTTTCCTTGCAATAATTAGTCATTCGAAACGAGATACTCCATCCGTTCACTTTTGTAAGTCGTTTCAAACAACTTAAAATGAACTGTTTTGCACATTGTTTGAAATGTCTTCAAGTTCTTATAAAAGTGAACAGAGGGAGTACTATAAATTAATTAATGAGGAGTTATTTGAAAAAAAAAATCAAAACGGTACCCACGCTAACGTGGATTAGAGTGTGTCTCACATAATTAGTTATTTGAATTAGAGTGTGTGTCACGTAGTTAGTTATTTGAATTAGAGTGTGTGTCACGTAGCGATCTCCAATTCTAACGTGGATTTCGCATTTCACTATATCCATGCTACTTTTTTAATACAAATGCATATGTATATGATGAACACCATGGTAGTGAGAAAACTTTTGGATGGATTCAAACATATGACCTACAAAATAGCACAACAAACTGAGTCAATGTCAACTTTTCGAAACTTAGTATGGCACAAATTCGAAATAATTACCCGTATGCGTGCTCCTCGGTTCAAATCTTACAATGTACACCGAATTGAAATATCGATATTAAGTCTCGTACTATGTACATTCAAATGTTGGTTTTAGCCCCCCCCCCCCGCCCCCCGCACAAACGCTACATACTTCCTGTATCGGTCAATCTTCCTCTCCTAACCACCTTAGGAAGCTATCGGTTTCCAACACACGTTCATTCTTTCTCTCCATGTTTCGATCTCTAAGTAGTAGTAGTTCGGTCAATCTTCCTCTCCTAACCACCTTAGGAAGCTATCGGTTTCCAACACACGTTCATTCTTTCTCTCCATGTTTCGATCTCTAAGTAGTAGTAGTTCGGTCAATCTTCCTCTCCTAACCACCTTAGGAAGCTATCGGTTTCCAACACACGTTCATTCTTTCTCTCCATGTTTCGATCTCTAAGTAGTAGTAGTAGTAGTAGTAGTAGTAGTAGTAGTAGTAGTAGTAGTAGTAGTAGTAGTAGTAGTAGTAGTAGTAGTAGTAGTAGTAGTAGTAGTAGTAGTAGTAGTAGTAGTAGTAGTAGTAGTAGTAGCCATCTCCGCGTGATGGTGGGGGCTGAGCTGGACAAGGAGGGGTTGCGGGCTGCCGTCGCTATTGCCGAGCAAATCCTTTCAGGGCTCCGTCACCGGAATCCATTCGTGCCATTGGACGCCGTCTTTGACGAGCTGGCTCCCGTCGACTGGGAGCGGGCTCTGCGGGCGGTTGCACCCTGCATCACCAACATCGTGCTCCTCGAGAAGCAGAGGGACTTCGGTGGTGTTTAGGCGCCCTCTGCATGGGCATGTCCATGTCTCAGCGCAACATGACCGTTGGATCAAACTCAGACGGTGCAGATCAGTCATTGTAGCACAAAGCGTGTGGGTGTGTTTGGTTGCATTCTCATCTCAATATAATTGTTTCCGCTTCGTGTATTTGTTACATATAGGAGTAGTTGACATGCACACAACATCATTTGTTATCATCATATCTTACTACACTAGCAACAAGATTGTGTAGTACTGACATATGAACCACTGCACATGCCTAGTAGTAGGAGCACTGTGTATGTTCAAGTGGCTGCCGTGTTTCGCACTCCTCCGTCGTAAGATTGGAAACACTTGTTGTAATCATTTTTTCTTTTGAAAAACAGTGGACACGCTCTACCGTGCGGATCCTCCTCCAGCCATGCACTAAATTACTCACTTTCGCCGACGTGTGGGACAGCCAGCATCGGGGTCCACCAGCCATGCACTAAATTACTCCGTAGTAGAGTTACGGTAGACTACCCCGATCGAAGCGCCGCAGTAATGCCCAATGAGCCGTCAAATCACAAACCCCCTCCTTTCTAGCAGTAAGTTGGACGGACGAAGCAACCATCATTTCACTCTTCTCTCTCAGCTTCCTCTCTACCCAACCCTTGCTTCCACCTCATCTTGTTCCTCATTTCTTCAAGAAAACCCTGACCTGCTTCTGCCATTGTTCTTCTCTCCGAAAGAAGGAAAGGTGAGCGCATCAATGGTGTTGATTTTGGCCAAGGCCCGGTCTTGCAACCCCGAGACTGATCCTATAACTCCCTCTCTTTTCTTCTTTTGGGTTTGTGATTATGGTTTCATTTCTTTTATTTCTATTTGACAGTTTCTTGATGGACGCTGGAGCATCGGCCGAAGTGATGTCTATGGCTCCGGCCAAAACTGTCGAGGCTCATGGTACGAAGAAGCGCAAGCACCCCGCCGAGACTACCGCAGACAAGCTCAAAGCCATCGCCCTGTCCAAACCCCCCTCTCCGGGATCCCTCATTAAGCAAGTCCAGGTAATATCTCTTCTTGACGATCTTTTTCTCGATCTTGATTGTGTTTTTTCATCTAACACGCAGTACTAGTACTAGTAGTACAACTTTCTGGGTGATCTTGCATGTGATTTTTGTGTGCCAAATGACGGTTCTAAATTCCTCGTTTGACCAAAACATGCGAGAGGTTGACACTAATTTCTTATAGATTACTTTCAACTACTCCCTTTGTCCCAAATTTCTTGTCTTAGATTTGTCTAGATACGGATGTATCTAATACTAAAATGTGACTTGATACATCCGTATCTAGACAAATCTAAGACAAGAATTTTGGGACGGAGGGAGCACTTTATGAACATCAATGCTACCTTTTAAGAGGGTATATTTGCCTCAGTAACTTGTGTTATGGATTTTGCATGTAATCCCTCTGCTCTCGTGCCTTTGAAGACATGTTCTAGTGTCTTTGTTCACTCATTTCTGTGTGTATATGTAGTCATATATGGAGTATAATATCAAAAATCATCTTATATTTCTGAACGGAGGTAGTAATAAAATATGGTTTCTGTTTGAATTAGAACCAGGTCCGAGGTGGAGATGAAGTTCTCAAAGTCATGCCGTGTGAACTGGAAGACCTGATGATGAGTTCTACTGCTTAACTATCCAGCTGCTGTGTCCTTGTCGCCACGTGTCCTGAACTAGTGTTTTCCTGTAGCATTGTTGTCAGGCGTGTTCTCGAGGCTGTACTTGACCACAACAATTTCTTGGTTGTGCCTTCGATTACGAAGGGTGTGGTTCTTGTAAAGCTTCCCAACAAATCTGATGCGGCCTGTCTTCATCATCATGTTTATGAGTGGAAAGACCACTTTGTTAGGTTCTCCAAGGTTGACAAGATGGTGATGGTGCGTGTAGACATCTCACACAAAGTACATGGCCTAGTCAGTTATGCGGGGTTCATCCCGTAGGTCGGTGGCAAGAAATAGTCTGCAGAGTTTAGTTAGTGCAACTTTGCTTGTCTGTAGTAAGTACTATTGTTCAGTACTTGATTTGTGTTTGTGAACCCTGTATTGTTTATTAGTACTGTCACTTTTGGTGTGTGGTCAGTCCTGAGAACGGTCTATGTTAATGTCTGTCCACTCAATTCAGTCTGTATATTTTGAAGTATCCAGATCATATTTTTTGTGAGGACGGTTTATCAATTATGGTTACACTCCAATATCTGTATGCATTGCAGGGTTTATCGCACCCACCAGGATTTCCAGTCCCATGGATGTTCGGTCCATACGATTTGTCACGACCTTTGGACTGTCCTGCTTGTGGGATTAGGCAGGGCCCCTGCATGCCACGCGTAGTTGGACGATCAATCTTCTGTTTAGTACTTCAACATAGTGATTTCCTGGTAAGGACTCACTCGTGTCACATCAAGTAAATCTTATTGATTTACTGTCTAAATCTTATTCATTTGATGTCATGTTTTCTTTCTTTTCCTGCAATTTTACAATGCAGGTTTTTCCATGTGACATTCATCACAGAATAAACCGTTTGGTTTGCTCTTCGATGGCTATTTTTGCAGGTTTCACTTCTTATGTCGTGTCAGTAACGAAGGCACTGTCCATCACTTATATTACTGGAAAAAATTGGATCAGTCTGTTGTCTGAGTACAAGCTGAATCCCTATGATGAACTACAGTTTGGTTTAACAAAAACGCCACAATTAGTCCTTCTCGCGTTTAAAAGAAATGAAGAAAAAACTGGATCACTATCACGGATCCTAGTCAAGTTAGAAAGCTGATCATGGCAGACCCATGGATGTTTGGTCCATACGATTTGTCACGACCTTTGGACTGTCCTGCTTGTGGGAGTAGGCAGGGCCCCTGCATGCCACGCGTAGTTGGACAATCAATCTTCTGTTTAGTACTTCAACATAGTGATTTCCTGGTAAGGATTCACTCGTGTCACATCAAGTAAATCTTATTCATTTAATGTCATGTTTTCTTTCTTTTCCTGCAATTTTACGATGCAGGTTTTTCCATGTGACATTCATCACAGAATAAACCGTTTGGTTTGCTCTTCGATGGCTATTTTTGCAGGTTTCACTTCTTATGTCATGTCAGTAACGAAGGCACTGTCCATCACTTATATTACTGGAAAAAATTGGATCAGTCTGTTGTCTGAGTACAAGCTGAATCCCTATGATGAACTGCAGTTTGGTTTAACAAAAACGCCACAATTAGTCCTTCTCGCATTTAAAAGAAATGAAGAAAAAAACTGGATCATGATCATGGATCCTAGTCAAGTTAGAAAGCTGATCATAGCAGACCAGACACGATCACCGCTGTTTTGCACGGATCGAGCACCAGTAGTTGCTCTAGCACTGATAGCGGCAGCAGCTTAGTCTGATCCAGCTGAGGATTGGGCACCGAGTGCGTCAGCGGATCAGTCTGATCTACCGGAGGATCGGGCATCGACACCGGCACCTGCTCCGACACTGGCACCAGCTCTACAAGGAGCACCATCTCCGGCAGCAGCAGCGGCTTCGGCACCTGCACCAACACTTGCACTTGCATCTGCTCCGGCCCGTGCAGTTGCACCGGCAACAGACTGGGCTGCAGTTCGCACTTCAGATACCAAAGTCCTTACAAAAACTGACATGTCCACCTTCTTGGTAAGCATTGGCCGCCCAAGTGCTTCGTTCTTTTTTCTTTCCATGTTGTTTCACATGATTCACTGTGTTGATCTAACTGTTTGGGTATGTCTTCTTGTTTGAACTAGAGCAACGAGGAAGTCGTTCAACAATCCGGGCGACTGCGGCCAAGTTTCTCTTACCATGCGCAACCTTGGTGTGAATGAACCTGCTAAATATACCGTAAGTACAAAGGATGGTCGCATGATGATTGATGCTAAAGGATGGTCAAGGTTCAAATCTAAATCATATCTTGCGGTAGGGGATGATGTCAAAATCGGACTTTCTCGTCAAGGAGAGCTAGTCCAAATCAACTTTGAAATTAGCAGCATACAACTGCCGAACTGATCTATCCTTCGAGAGATTTTGATGTAATAATCTGGCATGGTGAAACAAGTGTCCTGTGTGTATAAGTAGTACGACAGTATTATTTATCACATGGTATATCATTGATAGAATTGCAACTCTGATTGCTGGATAGGAACTGTCATTCGTTTTCATTCCAATAGCTGTCGTGCTTTATTCAATTTTGTGTATTCACCTTGCGACAGCATCAAAAACCAGTGCCGTACCGATCGCTTGCAATATGAAAAGCGCTGAGGTAGAACACATGGGCCCCCAAACATGTAGGGTCGGCCTGCGGCCCAAAGTCCAGAACTGTGAGCCTATCTGAGTATTATATTCTCAGCTGAACCCCCATAATGCCCGTGGGTTGCAGAGGGAGTATATTTCTCGGCAAGGTGAGCCTGTGATATAAAAGATTTATATATTTCTTTACAGAGGGAGTATCTCTCTGTCAAAAAATATATTTATGTGTAACTAGTTACTCCTGTCTTTCTACTTCCTTTCGCTGATATGTGGGGCAACCGGCAACGGGGTCCACGTGCCATATGCACAAATTAGAGTGCACAACTTCACGGTAGACACACCCCGGTCGTAGCGCCGCAGTAATGCCCAATGAGCCATCAAATCACAACCCCCCCCCCCTTTCCAGCTTTAGCAGTAAGCTGGACGGACGAAGCGGCAATATTTCACTAGTCCTGAATCCCCTTCTCCCTCATCTGCTTGTTTAGAGAAAACCCCCTCTCGGCGATTGCATAGGGTTTTCTCATGGAGAACCAGGTACGAATTCTTCATCCATCCCCGATAAACCCAAGTCCCTTGGTTGCAGGTAATCCTAGGATGGCAGCCGCCGCCGTTGATGCATTTTTCTTCCTACTGAATCTAGTGTGTTTTATTTGCAGTGCCCAAAGTGCCAGTACCCTACAGGTTTCTGCGCCCTCGGCGAGACGCCACACTTGTTCCTTCTCATCCTAACACAGCATTTTGAAACGCGCACAGTATGTTCCTAGAATCCTCTTTTCTATCCGGGAGGGTGGGGTTTTTTTGAACATGCTGTGTTCTCATATTATTTTTCCTGCAGTGTATTATTTGCTCTGCCAGAACACATGTACTCAAGATGCTCGGCCTTGCCATAACTGAATACACTAGTTTAATGGTCACAGTGAAGACAAGCCATGGATATAAGTTCCAAGTTGGGTTCATGAACCAAGAAGATCGCTGCTTTTTTATGGCCGAACTTGGATAAACTTTCTCAAGTGTTACGGACTGAAAGTTGGCGCATGAATGTTGATGGAAATAGCAGAACCTGGTCTCATCTTCACTGCGATCTTCCACCCCGACATCGTTCCAATTGTTCATCCATGTTAGTTTTGTATCTGGTTCTTGCTTGTTGCCTCGATTACTTCTTAATCCACCTATTCTGTCTAACTAATCACAATTTAACTTTAGAAGTAGCAACGAATCTCTCAGGAAGATGCTACTTCTAACTAATATTTTCTTATAATTGGTGGCACGTGTAGGTTTTTTCAGAGTTAAGCAGTCTGCTTGTTTGGTACTCTGTAATAACTCGGCTGTTACTAATGGCACTAAAGTTGACTGGATCGACATCCACAAGTTCCTACACTTTATTGATCGTCTTGAGGTCCTTGTGGGGTGTTTCAATGGTGGAAGGCCACGTGGGATATGTGTGCCACTGCTGCACTCGTTGAACAAGTCCAACTGTGTCGAGAAACTTATGGTACGAGCTGTTTTCTGTTATATATGTTGTTCATAAACTATTGCTTATACACAGTTTTACAGCTGTGATCTTCTTGAAACAGGAACTGCCAAGTTCTATTGTTCCTATACAGATGCCTGGCCATGGTCGGGTTAGACTTGTGCTTGGTCACAACATGATGTTTATGTCGACCTACTCAATTCCCCTTGGAGGTGAAAAGATACTTATTCATGGGTGGTCTCAAATAATGAAGGCCCGTCCATCTTGGAGAATAGGACAGAAGATTATGTTCATGCTTTTCCATGGCTCTAAAGCGAATATCCTGTTTATTGACCACGTTGCGAGATGAAGCCGCTTTCAGAAGGTTGTGGATGCGCGGGGTGGCGCCTGGGCCTTGTCCTGGGGCTTGGCGGCCTCACCCTTGGTTAATTGTAGGCAAAGTAGCACTGTTCTAGGCGTGCTTTGTACGGTTGAACCTGTATAAGTACTCATACTCCTTTCAGCTTTGGTTGAAGTGCCCCTGCTGGTTTCAGTTAAGGTTGTTAAGTACTCCTGCTGCTTTTATAGTCTGTCGTGTTTCTTCAGTCCTATCTTCATCCAGCCGCCAAAACCAAACCAGCGCCGGTGGGGCCGCCTGCTTCCGCCTCCCACGGCTGGCTGCGCCTCAGCGCACGCATCGCCGCCCCACCGTCTCCTAAATCGTTAACGCCGACGTCCTCCGCGCGCTTTGGTGCGCTCGCCGCGGCGCCGCCCTCTCACGTTGTCAACATGGTCAACAAACAACAGGAATCGGCAGAAGTACGTGGAGAGGATGATAGTAGGGGCCCACCACGTCAACGTATGGAAAAATAAAATGCTTCCTCCTAGTGTTTTCCTGACATCTGGGACCCATGACATTGTGAGCGTATATAGTCAATAGACAAGAGAACAGCACAAGATCGGCTGACACCTGGGACGTAGCTACTCGAGCAGTATTTTTTTTGTTTGGTATTGTTGAGACGGAGCAGGGTTTGAACTGGGCTGTGGCCCGTCTCGCCCAGGCTTATATTTTATGTTCACCATGTGACCAGCCCAGCTATTTTTTTTCTTTGTGAAAATGAGCCCAGTTTATTTTTTCTGAAGAATACCCAATCCAGGCCTACTTATTTTTCTACGCCCTGATGGGTTGCAACTCTTTCAAGACGCCTGCAAATCTTGAAAGTAATATGAAATGGGTTGTAAATATAAAAACAGATGACAAATTGACAATTACTTTATAATTTCTGAATTTTATCACATTTTCAAATTCCTATTTCACTAGGCGTTGACCTAATTTAAATATATCTTCAAAGTACTTTAAATCTGGTTGGACATTTCGGTATTAAAAATAGTTTGGAACCCATAGAAATATGCGAAATTGGCCCTGGCCAACCAAAAAAAAACGACTGCAATAAATTGCATAAGAAGTTTCCATGAGCTATATATAAATTATTAAAAAAAGAGGGAGTGGTCTGACTTGTGGGCCTGTTTAGTTGACGCGTATGCAAGATTTTTTTTAGTTATTATATACGTTAACAAACGATTCTAGCAGACGTAACCGTTGGATGTCAATCCAACGGCCGTCGTGTTTCTTCAATCTCTGATCTTCTTGCTCCAGCCGCCAAAGCAGCGCTGGCGGGACCGCCTACTCCCGCCTCCCGTGGCCGGCTGTGCTGCCGCGCAGGCCTCAGCGCCCCCTACTACTCCCACCGCTGGCCAGGGCATCCCTCTACTCTCCCACACCCCCTGTTATTCTGCGGTGACGGCAGCCTCACACCGCAGCCGAACCGGTGAACGCTCGTACTCCTCCGTGTGGGCATCCACTGCCGCGTCTTCCCCGGCTCTGCGTCGTCCCCTTCCTATGCCTCGCCGTCGTCCACCGCCGTGGTGCTCTCGGCGAGGCGTGGTCAAAGTGGTCAACGACCGACTTCCATCGGAAGAGTACTGTATGTGGAGAGGCTGACAGCTGGGTCCACGGCAGCCGCAAGGAAGTGCCTCCTTATTACGCAGAAAATAATTATTCCTCCACCTGACAACGGGGACCCACCAGACGGGCCACCAGTATTTTGCGAAAAAAATCGTTTCCCCCTGACTGCTGGGACCCACCGGACGGGCCACCGTATTTCGCGAAAAAAACGTTCCCCCCGCTCTCAGCTTGGACCCACCGGAAGTGCCTCCTTATTACGCACAAAAAAATGAATACTCCCCCGGCTAGCTAGGACCCACCTTGGTGGAAGGCTGACTTGTGGGCCTACTAAGTTGACGGGGACGAAGGGCTTTGTCAACTTAGTCAATATGAACGATTCTAGCTCCAGTGACCATACGATGTCCATCCAACGGCCGTAGTGCTTCTTCAACCTCTGGTCTTCTTGCTCCAGTCGCCCAAAGCAGCGCCGGTCGTGTCGCATGCTCCTACCTCCCGTGGCCGGCTGTGCTGCCGCGAAGGCCTCACCGCCCCCTACTATTCCCACCGCTGGCCAGGCCCTGCGGTAACGGCAGCCGAACCAGTGAACCCTCGTACTCCTCTCCGCGCGCGGGGGGGCTTCCACTATCGCGTCTTCCTCGGCTCCCCATCGTCCCCTTCTTAGGCCTCGCCATCGTCCACCGCCCTGGTGCTCTCGGCGTGGTGTGGTCCTGTTCATCCAGCCCTAATCGGCTCGATCGATCGGGGTCCTGTTCATCCAGAGGCAACACCACGGGGTCCTGTTCATCCACCCCCACCGGGAACTGTTCATCCAACTCCCCCCCCCCTCCCGCAACGCTCACTGTTCATCCAGAGGCAGCATCGGTCGGCTTCAGTTAGCAGCAGTAGCCAAGGAATCGCTCGATCGGGTTCAGTTAACACCCATCGATCGATCGCTTGGGTTCAGTAATGCGTAGCATGCAGTGCAATCGCTCGGGTTCAGTTAGAGCCCAACGCCTTGCTCGGGTTCAGTTAGAGCCAACGCCTCGCACACACGCGCGTACGTGTACGAGAGAAATGCGCATCGCTCGGCCCCCGACCGCCCACCGTAACCGGGAACTCCCTGAAATTTTCCTCCCCCTCGCTTCTACCATGGTTTTTTCCGTCATGGACGGCCCAAAGAATGTCATGCAGCTGCGTCTCCGGCCCGCCCAGGACGAAAAGCCCATTTTCTGTCATGATTTTTTTTCATAGAAGTAGGAGCCAACCACATCTATGATGATACCGGGTTTTGTCACAACTATCGTCATAGAAGTGTCATATGTATGATAGAAAAAAATTTCGTTCGGCCCAAAATGTCACGGATGTGTCTTTTTTTTGTAGTGCATCCAGGTTCCGCTATTGGTTATTGACCGGAGACGTGTCTCGGTCATGTCTACATAGTTCTCAAACCCGTAGGGTCCGCACGCTTAAAGTTTTGATGACGGTTATATTATGAGTTTATGTGTTTTGATGTACCGAAGGAGTTCGGAGTCCCGGATGAGATCGGGGACATGACGAGGAGTCTCGAAATGGTCGAGACGTAAAGATCGATATATTGGATGACTATATTCGGACATCGGAAAGATTTCGAGTGATTCGGGTATTTTCGGGAGTACCGGGGAGTTACGGGAATTCGTATTGGGCCTTAATGGGCCATACGGGAAAGGAGAGAAAGGCCTCAAAGGGTGGCCGCACCCCTCCCCATGGGCTGGTCCGAATTGGACTAGGGAGGGGGGCGCCCCCTTCCTTCCTTCTCCTTTTCCATTCCCTTTCCTTCCCTCCTACTCCTACTACTTGGAAGGGCTCCTAGTTCTACTAGGAAAGGGGGAATCCTACTCCCGGTGGGAGTAGGACTCCCCTAGGGCGCGCCATAGAGAGGGCTGACCCTCCCCCTCCTCCACTCCTTTATATACAGGGGCAGGGGGCACCCCATGGACAAAACAATTGATCGTTTGATCTTTTAGCCGTGTGCGGTGCCCCCCTCCACTATGGTCCACCTCAATAATACTGTAGCGGTTCTTAGGCGAAGCCCTGCGTCAATAGAACATCAACATCATCACCATGCCGTTGTGCTGACAAAACTCTCCCTCAACACTCGGCTAGATCGGAGTTCGAGGGACGTCATCGGGCTGAACGTGTGCTGAACTCGGAGGTGCCGTGCGTTCGGTACTTGATCGGTCAGATCATGAAGACGTACGGCTACATCAACCGCCTTGTGCTAACGCTTCCGCTTTTGGTCTATGAGGGTACGTGGACAACACTCTCCCATCTCGTTGCTATGCATCACCATGATCTTGCTTGTGCGTAGGAAATTTTTGAAATTACTACGTTCCCCAACATGACCTGATTGATAAAGGGGTCGAACCAGAGACATTGAACTGGCCAGACCGTTGCCGGACTTGGTTCTTCCGGGTTGGCGGAACCTTGGACCCTGTATCAGGGAAGTGTGTTTGGACGAACGAGCAACTGAGAATACCGTCACGAGGCTTCAGGAGTATATCGATGCAGCGCAGCAAGGGACGTTCGTTCCAGACAGAGAGAACGACGAGCTCACAATGGCCCTCGGGAATCCTGAGCACCCTGGACAGACACAAGGCACGCCAGGCTCCGTTCCGTGGAAGGCTTGGTTTCCGGACGCAGGCGGTTACAAATGCCAGGAGGGGAGGAAGAAAGTGGAGCATACCCAACTACAGGCGCTGCACGCAAGGGTACAAGCGATAGAGGAACGAGAAGCCAATCGCAGCAAACGACCTGCCGAAGCTTCCCCCGAAGCTACCCCGCCATCTCAGTGGAGAAGCAGCGTGGCTTCCACCGAGCAGCTTCAGCTGGAGCCTATCTTCACGGCTCCTGCTAGCTACCCCGTGGATGCTATCACGGAGTCTCAACATTGCCACCTTATGACGCAATGGATGAAATTGAAAGTCAAGGCAGCTATTGGCTCTGTTTTACCTTCTGAACCTGGCGCAACCTATCACTGCCGGCCGATTCCAGAAGGATATGCTAGGGTGATGGTGGATGAAATAACGGACAGATTTGAGGACCTTGAGCTTGACCACCCTACGGGTGATGGGGAGACTCGGCTGGGTTCTTCTCTGAAGACTCCATGCCTGTGGTGGAAGGAGCTCATCAACCTTCCGAACTGGACGCCTCCGCCTCCTCCTCCTCCTCCGGCGAGTCAGGGCACTCCGCCTCCGCCTCCTCCTCCTCCTCCGGTGAGTCAGGACACTCTGCCTCCTCCTCCGCCTCCTCCTCCAACGAGTGATCAGGGCACTTGATGTCTACTATGCAACCTTCTTCTTGTAGACGTTGTTGGGCCTCCAAGTGCAGAGGTTTGTACGACAGTAGCAAACTTCCCTCAAGTGGATGACCTAAGGTTTATCAATCCATGGGAGGCGTAGGATGAAGATGGTCTCTCTCAAACAACCCTGCAACCAAATAACAAAGAGTCTATTGTGTCTCCAACACACCCAATACAATGGTAAATTGTATAGGTGCACTAGTTCGGCGAAGAGATGGTGATACAAGTGCAATATGGATGGTATATATAGGTTTTTGTAATCTGAAAATATAAAAACAGCAAGGTAACAAGTAATAAAAGTGAGCATAAACGGTATTGCAATGCTAGGAAACAAGGCCTAGGGTTCATACTTTCACTAGTGCAAGTTCTCTCAACAATAATAACATAATTGGATCATATAACTAACCCTCAACATGCAACAAAGAGTCGCTCCAAAGTCACTAATAGCGGAGAACAAACAAAGAGATTATGGTAGGGTACGAAACCACCTCAAAGTTATTCTTTCCAATCAATCCGTTGGGCTATTCCTATAAGTGTCACAAACAGCCCTAGAGTTCGTCCTAGAATAACACCTTAAGACACAAATCAACCAAAACCCTAATGTCATCTAGATACTCCAATGTCACCTCAAGTATCCGTGGGTATGATTATAGGATGTGCATCACACAATCTTAGATTCATCTATTCAACCAACACATAGAACCTCAAAGAGTGCCCCAAAGTTTCTACCGAAGAATCACGACGAAAACGTGTGCCAACCCCTATGCATAGGTTCATGGGCGGAACCCGCAAGTTGATCACCAAAACATACATCAAGTGAATCACGTGATATCCCATTGTCACCATAGATACGCACGGCAAGACATACATCAAGTGTTCTCAAATCCTTAAAGACTCAATCCGATAAGATAACTTCAAAGGGAGAACTCAATCCATTACAAGAGAGTAGAGGGGGAGAAACATCATAAGATCCATCTACAATAGCAAAGATCATGATACATCAAGATCGTATCACCTCAAGAACACGAGAGAGAGAGAGAGAGAGAGAGAGAGAGAGAGAGATCAAACACATAGCTACTGGTACATACCCTCAGCCCCGAGGGTGAACTACTCCCTCCTCGTCATGGAGAGCGCCGGGATGATGAAGATGGCCACCGGTGAGGGTTCCCCCCTCCGGCAGGGTGCCGGAACAGGGTCCCGATTGACTTTTGGTGGCTACAGAGGCTTGCGGCGGTGGAACTCCCGATCTATTTTGTTCCCCAAAAGTTTTAGGGTACGTGGGTATATATGGGTGAAAGAAGTACGTCGGTGGACCTCCGGGCTATCCACAAGGTAGGGGGCGCGCCCTAGGGGGGTGGGCGTGCCCCCCACCTTCGTGGGCAGCCCGGGACTCCCCTGGTGAACTTCCGGTACTCCGTGGGCTTCTTCTGGTCCAAAAATAAGTTCCGTGGAGTTTCAGGTCAATTGGACTCTATTTTATATTCCTTTTCTTCGAAACACTAAAATAGGCAAAAAACAGCAATTCTGGGCTGGGCCTTTGGTTAATAGGTTAGTCCCAAAAATAATATAAAGGTGGATAATAAAGCCCAATATTGTCCAAAACAGTAGATAATATAGCATGGAGCAATAGAAATTATAGATACGTTGGAGACGTATCAGCACTCAGCCTCCTTCTCCGGAGCGTGGCGGCACTCCGCCTCCTTCTCCGCCTGCGCCGGCGCGCCCGAGCAGCCAGCCTCCTCCTTCTCCGCCTCGTCAGCAAGGGCGGAAGAGACCCGCTGCCGCTCCGGCTGCTCCGGCGCGTCGTAGTCCTTCTCCTCCGCCTCGTAAGAAAGGAAAGAAGACAGTCGCAGCCGCTCCGTCTGCTCCGGCGTCTAGCAGTACAACTAGAGGCGGGAGGCAATACAGATTCGGTCCTTCTCTGAAGGCTCCAGAGAAGTTACCATACAAGAGGAGCCAGGAGGAAAACGCGAAGATCGTGCGAGCCGAAGTGACAAACTTCTTTGAAGGGGAGAAAGCAAAGAAACATCCACCTCTGGAGGAGAAGGTAGATCCGGTGAAAGCGAAGCGCACTTTGGATGCCCTGAAGAAACCAACAAAGTCTCCGCCGAAAACCAACTATGAGTGCGTTACTGAAAAGGTATATCTCGAAGCGGAGCGGTCAGGAAGTACTATCAATGATCGAAGGTTAGCAGAACGACGAGCTGGGAAAAAATTGCCCAGTTCGGCGAACAAGCGAACCAATCGTGCCCCCCACTCAAGGTGTCTAGCGATATCGTTGCTAATGATCCGAGGATGGTGCCCGGTTATACCAATCTTGAAGATTACCTGCCCGACGATGTACATTAGGATTTCTTGGAGGGACGAACACAGATACCATTACGGGTAGCCTCTCGTCAAAGATGAAAAATCTCTAACAACGATGATGCGAAGATTGCATGATTGGTACGTGAAAACCTGCAGAGAGTCTGGGGGGACAAATACTTTGACGCTGAGAGTTAAAGAGGAGCACGACCTCGTTGGAATTGATCTGTTGTCTATTCCATTTGAGGAGTTCTTCCAGTTTTACAATCAAAAGGCCCTTGATAAATTAACTGTCACTTGCTATTGTCTGTAAGTACTACTTCTATCATTAAGTCTCTACATATAGCTTAGCTCTTTCATTGCATGTATTTATAATTATCCTCACTATATTATGCAGATTGAAGATCGTCGAGTGCAGAAAAGCAGAAATGTATGATATTGGGTTCATTAACACAAATCTCATAGATGAATTTACGGTTAAAAAGAGCGCCAAAGAAACCGAGGCCAACTTGCTCAAATCATTGATAATAAATCAAAAGAAAGATAAAATACTCTTTCCTTACAACTTCAAGTGAGTGTTACTGTCTTGTGCATATTCGATTTACCTTATTACTCGAGCAAGGTTATAGTAATGTAATTGATGACTTGTGCATGCATGCGCAACTTGCACTATATTCTCCTGGAGATTAAGCTTGAGCAGGGACTAGTAGTCGTCTTAGACTCGAGACGAAAAGATCCCGAGACCTATGCGGACATGACTAAAATTCTCAACAAGTAAGTTCAATCGATCATTATCGCACCATATCAACAACTTTTTGTTCATTTCCTGATATCTCAAGTAATAATTATTTTATTTGTCTTGCAGGGTTTGGAAAAAGTTCACCGCAGAAGCTCCGGGACTGCCGAAGGAGCTGCGATATACATACCTGAAAGTAAGTACTACTAGCTAGCTAGTTTCGCGCATCTCCCATTGATTCTAACTACTTTCATCAATGCCATTTATAATGCTTCATTATCAGTTTGATTGACCTCTATTTCTCGTAAAGTGCTTGTGGCAGGAACAAGGGAATGATTACTGTGGATACTACGTGTGCGAGTTCATCTACAACGCGACTTGCAAAGATAAGCGGGGCTACTCTAAAAGACAATATGAAGTGCGTAAGCAATAATATTCACAATTTTATTTTATTACACCATCATTTCTATTGAGTTTCATTCATATATATGTATTAACCCCCTTCTTCAAATTAGACGTGGAAAATGCAGAATGAACTCCTACCAGAAGATCGCATGAAAGCAATTCAAGAGGAATTGGCGGGATTCTTTTTTGACCACGTCATCAGTAAAACCGGAGAATACCATGTGAAACTTGAGTTCAGATGCTAGGGAATTGTAAGAGATCTTACATATTGTATATGTATGTAGCCAGTAGCATCGGATAGATAATACGAAAACTTGTTGTTCGACCAATCTCTCGGAGAAGGAGAGGTCGATCATTTCTCTCGGTATGCATGACAGACTTCTGTACTTAATGGTTTCCTTCATTTGCTTACTAGCTAGCGTGTCGAGGGCCTCTCTATACGTATAGTACGTACCGTCGACCAAGCACTGAGATAAGAAAGGACACTTCTCTTTATTAATTAATTAGCTACCTAACACAATATATGAAACACCTTAATTAATTATACAAAACCCCCAAATCCTCCCCCTCTTTCTGAAAAAAAAAACAAAAATCCTAGCCACTGAACAGCTGACGCGTGGATGCCTTTTGGTCCTGGTTAGTGCCACCAATCGGGACCAAAGGCCCTCCTGCATGGGCTAGCAGCACCGGCCACGTGGAGGCCCATCTGTCCCGGTTCATGTAAGAACCGGGACTAAAGGCCTAGGGCTTTAGTAACGACCATTTAGTCCCAGTTCAGGAATCGAGACAAATGGGCCTTACGAACCGGGACAATAGGCCCTTTTTATACTAGTGATGGGGTGTAATACTGAAGATATACTGCACTGAACTGAACTTGTGGCACATACTGGCTTCTAGAGTAGCAGGTGAAGATATACTGCACTGAACTTGTATCACATATAATTGCAGGGATGAGCACATAAAAAAGTTGGCTTCTAGAGTAGCAGGAGAAGATATACTGCCCTGAACTTGTATCACATATAATTGCAACGATGAGCACATAATAAGGTTTTCTGGATAGGGATGCAAGATACATGGATGTGACACATGGAGTAAAAAAAATGAAAGCATACACATTCTTTAATCCATCCAGGTAATACAAATTTTATTGACAGACAATAAATAGACATATTCATGTGGCAAAGAAAGGCAGGAAAATACATCCAGCTCGCAAACCGTGTCTTCAACATCTTCTTCAACTACCGGCTCCTGCTGGGCAACCCCCACCTCGCCCTATCAGTTTTTGCTGTTTTTGCGAGATCAATCGACGATCAGTGCGATTTGTTATTTTGTAGGCGTAAAATGATGGCTCTCTGTGAGTTATTCGAAATATGGTACTAAGTTGTTGCTCTAACCCCATATGTGATGGTTTTGAGTAAATACTTCTTCTTTTCTTTTTTGAGGGGAAACTATACTCCTTCATTGAATAACGATGTCCCAGGGTATAGTTACAATATCGTCATGAGGCTGTAAAAACCAAACATGTCTACCAGGTGCAAGATTTAAGGAATACTTAGCTAGACTATTTGCTTCTACATTCGAGTTTCTGCTTTCATAAATGAAATTACAATAACTAAAACCAACCACACTGGCTCTTATTTTTTTGATTATAGCTGCATGCCCATCGATCACTTCAACTAGTGGCCCACATCAAGGCCATGCGTCCTTCAGGCCATGGCTTGTCGTGAAGTTCTTTTACTGCGGCAAGACCTGAATTTAAGAGCAGCTATTGTTGCATTAGACTGTGCAATGTGATACGCGGTATCGAAGAAGGCAGCCAAGGCATGAGCTCGATGATAACAGAAGAAATACGAAGGATGAAGAAGACGGCTGGGGATGTATCTTTTAGATATGAAAGACGTGAGGCAAACTTCGATGCACACCATATAGCGCAGAAAGTCTCTTGAATTGATGTCAGGCCGCTATTTGGAGAGCAACTAGTTAACGAGCGCTCCTTCGGGAGCCTCGCAACGATCAGCGCCACTTGACGCGCTCTCAGCCATTCGCCACATGTCGCGCTCTGGATGCTCCGTCCGAATTTGTTTTTATTTTATCTTTTGCACGCGTTTTCGGCTTTTTAAACGTGTTTTTTCGGTATTTATTTTTTCGCACGTGTTTCCGAGAGTCACGGCGTGCTTCTCGGAAACGGAAAAAAACGCGTTTTCTTTTTCTTTTTTCCTTTCGCGAGAGTCACGGTTTTGCTTCCGCGAGAGGCACGAGTGTGCTTTCATGAGTCAGGGCCGTGCCTCTCGGGAACGGAATAAAAAACGCGTTTTCTGTTTTTTTTTCTTTCGCAAGAGTCACGGTTTTGCTTCCGCAAAAAAACGCGTTTTCTGCTTTTTTTTTCTTTCGCGAGAGTCACGGTTTTTCTTCCGCGAGAGGCACGGTTGTGCTTTCGCGAGAGTCACAACCGAGCCTCTCGAAAACGGAAAAAACGCGTTTTCTGTTTCTTTTCTTTTGCAAGAGTCACAGTTTTGCTTCCGTGAGAGGCACGGTTGTGCTTTCGCGAGATTCACGGCCATGCCTCCTCGGAAACGAAAAAAACGCGTTTTGTTTTTTTTCCTTCCGCGAGAGTTACGGTTTTACTTCTGCGAGAGGCAAGGTTGTGATTTCGTGAGAGGCATGGCGTGCCTTTTTCAGAAAGGGAAAAACCCATGCTCCCCGTTCGGTTTTTTCATTTGGTTTTTTTAGTGAAAAAAAGTTCGTCAAAACCTATCAAAATGGGATCTAGTTTTGAAGATCTTGACGCGAGAAATCCAACAGTGAAAGCGCTTTGAGATTTGGACGCACGGTTTGAGAGATAAAACGTTTTGAATAAACGGATATACGAAAAAAAGGGAAAACTTATAGGATGTGACAAGTGATGCGCTGCATGTGCGCCACTTGTCATAGCCTGGAGAGTTGGAGTGATCTTTGCAACGAGTACTCCTCAATTAGTGATTTCGCGCTATTTGTCGCTTTTGGAACCCCCTGACTATGTACATCTTGAAATTAATTAATGATAGGTTAGGTGGTTTTCTCTAAAAAAAACATGCGCCCATACATCTTACTCTTTTTTCTTGCTCAAAGGAATTTTTTCTTTGTGTTCTAGCAAACGTTCATATACTTTTTTTGCGAATAACATTCATTTAGATATGTGTACATATTACATTCGCTCCATGTTTATTTCTGACTTATTCGTCATGTAATTTTATATATAAAAAAAAGATCTTCAGATTGTTCTGTGTGGTTGGTCTCACGTATGCATTTGCATTTTGCAATCATTGATTTTTTTTCATGTGTAAAAAGACCAATAACGCAACCTGGGTACTACGTGTGTCGCAGATCTAGTGCATGACATGGCGCAGCCAGCTCAGCAGTGTAAAGAGAACATGCCAACTTATAGCAAACAGAGTTACTCCAAGAAATACAAAGTTAAAGGGAACGTGCCATTTTTATTGTCCGTATGGTGCTTAATCTGCATTGTGTACTAAATTATAAATTTTTAACCCTCATTGTATACTAAAATTATAAATTTCTGTTATGGTTGATAATCTTTATTTACTGCAGCTATATTTTATTTGTTTGTTGAGATATACGCACACTATAAAGCCAAACGATGGGTAGTCAACCTAGCCTATGCTTGATTATAGTACTGAATATGCTTTTTCGGTGACAACCTAGCCCATGCTTAATTATAGTACTCCCTCCTTCCATCTATATAGGGCCTACTGCGTTTTTCGAGGCTAACTTTGACCAAATGTTAGAGCAACAATATATAACATGCAACTTACACAAAGCACACCGTCAAATTCGTATGTGAAAAGAGATTTCAATGATATAATTTTCACATTATGCAAATCATGTACTATTAATCTTGTCAATAGTCAAAGACCGTCTTGAAAAACGCATTAGGCCTTATATAGATGGAAGGAGGGAGTACACATTATTCCTATTAAAAGCTGTATTAAATCCTAAATATTTATTCTTCTGGTAATGAAATGAATGTGAGGAATAACATCTTGCATTGGTAGAAGAAATTATGTTTTAGTATTTCGATTTTTCTTATGTTTTATATGTCTTTTTATTCTTATGCTTGAGTTTATTGTTTTCATTTCTGTTGGAGATGATTGTCTTTAACCTAACTCGCAAATTGTACAATGCCTAAATTTCTTAGCTATTTGCAAAGATTGATTGGCTGAAATCACAATTCTCCTTCATGCTATTCCGCAACATACATTTTCACCGCCATGCATATTGGGTTTAGGAGCGTGTGATCCTTTTTCTCCCGTTACCAAGGGCATTTTTGCTAGTATAACAAAAAGACCAATAACGCAACCATGGTACATTTATGTCACAGATCTAGTGTATGTCATGGCACAGCCAGCAGCTCAGGAGTGTAAAAAGGGACCGTGCAAACAGAGTTACAAAAGTATACAAAGTTTTAGAGATACTTAAGGCAGGAATTTTTGTGTTTTGTTATACGCGTGCAACGCATGCATAGAGGAAACATTCTACAGCTCCACATCATATATTCATCGATCCCACACGGTCATTTTATTTTATTCTATTAGAATAGACATGCATGCATACAATTTATCATCCAGCAGCAGCACACTAGTACGCACGTCTAAGAAGCACCGAGAGCTAGTGGAGTTAATTAACTGAATTAAGTACTACGTTTAAGCAGAAGCTGCACCACCGCGAGCGCGCCGGCGGCGTCCTCGATGTGCGTCTCCTCGCAGACCTTCTTGGGCCATGGGTACGTAGGTCCATGTTTCCTCCAGTCTAGTATGGCAGTAGATAGGTCTCCCCAGTTCTGCATGTAGAAAGGTTGGAGATGGTCGAGCTTCACCGTCGCCGCCTGGCCCCAGCCAGTGCTGAGGGTAGTGGAGCTCGAGGACAGGCGGACCGCCTCGCAGACGGTGATGACCATGCGTGCCAAGGCGACCTTGGTGGCGTCGTCCGGCCCGCCGGCGGCATGAGCATATGCCGCCAACTTCTTCACGGCTGCTTCCGCCGCCGTCTTCCCCAGTTCAAGGTTGCTTACCTTCTGCTTGACTTCTTTGCTCTTCTTGCCGCCTAGAAGCGCCCTGTAGGTGTCCTCGCATTCGAGGAACGTAGCGCCGTGGATCAGCGGCTGCTTCCTCCCTGGCGCCACCGCGGAGCGGAACTCGTACCAGCTGCCGCTCTGGGCCTTGAATCCGACGAGGTACACGTTGTCGTTCCTCAGCGCCAGCGTCACCTTCTTGTCGCCCGCTGTGATGGGAACGTGCAGCCACCTCGCCGGCGGCTGCTTCTCGTGTTGCAGGGGGAGAACAGGATGGCCGTTGACGTTGTCTGGGCTCGGGTGAGCGGCCAGAGTGGCACGGAGCTGGTCGATGAAGGCCATGTAATCGTCATTGCCGATGTTGTACGCGGCCGTGACGACCACCGGCTGTGCAGCTGCGAAACCTGCGTCAAAAAAAAAGGAAGACCAAACGCAACTTTTGTTAGGGGATTCAATTCAATCAACGAGAAGAAGAACGCGACCAGAATTGTGAGAAAATCAACCAGCTGCAGACGCAAACACTGCTAGCAAGGCTAGCAGGCAAACGGCGGAGGAAGACGAGCCCATCCCTGCGCGCAGCCGACTTCTTCCTTCCTTCCTTCTTTCGTTTTTTGCGGGGAGACTTGTTCCTTCTGTCTGGCTACGTAGTACACTTACTTTGTGCGAGTCTCGACCTGGAGTAGTGCTCCTTTTATACCCGGTTTCAGCTGGCGTCTGACGCAACCTTGACAAGTACGTACTACACCACTCTCTAGGTTGTAGTGTTAATAAGAGCAAGCAGCGGTTTTTTTGCATCCAACTAATTGCTGGATTTCCCTGTTAGGATAAGCGACGATTCCCTTCCAAGGGGGACACAACACATGCTTCGTTTTGGCCTCAATTATACTCGATGCGGCACCGAGCTTAATTGTTTTTCCACCACCATTAGTTTTCATCCTTGCATATACATAATCATCATCAATTAAGAACGAAACAGCACTCGGAAAAACGACGACCGTCACTTGCGACACTCAACAGGGAGGGTGGCACACGAGATTGGTGGTTCTCCGGTCCGTCACCGTCTAGGCGTAGCCGGCACGGGGTGACGACGAGCCCAAAAACACCAACAAGGGCAGGTTCCGGGTGCTCGCGTCGGAGGATGGGGAGGTGGAGAGCGACGAGGGGACACGGTCTCTCTGCCTCACCCGAGGGCGCCCGCCACAGCACGAAGGTGGTAAACTTCATTCATCCAAGTGACCCGAAGCACCAAAATGTTTGTCCGATCGGAGCCAATATGTTTTTGCCTCTCAACCTTGACAACTAGCTGGATACATCACTAGATATATGTGACACCCACTGATTGATTTGCCACAGTAATTACGTAGTAGACAAACTAGCCAGTGCGTATGGGTTCATGCTACTAAAACAAAGCAGGCCATGATCCCTCATATTCCTACAACTGCTTGGCGTGTTTTGAAGCCATAGTTCCTGCTTGGTCTACATACTAAAACAAACACTGGTGGCCAACTGCTCATGGTTGCGGTTGGAGAGCGCATGGAGTCACCAACAAGACTCTCACTTCGAGCTAGGCACGAGAATTAATGCTCAACATTTTAAGCAGCCCTTCTTTGTCAAGCCGTAGGTTGGCACCAATGAGAGACAAATCATATGTGACTGATTTGTTTTGCTAAATATCAGGTGTTCGAATGTAATTCCAATTTCAAGTTGTACATTTCAAGCGACGAGGGTAGAGCTTTGTCGAGGGTGTGCATGTGTACCACAGTAATATTTTTTGAAACAGAGGCAAAAAAATTGCCTCGTCATATTAATTGAGAAGGAATTTAACAACAAAGAACCAAACAAGGGCACAGGTGCGAAACAAACGGGACTACTTTCGCGGCATCAAACTTCTCAAGAGTAATTACGTACTAGACAAACTAGCTAGTACTCCCTCCATTCTTGATTTCAATATGGACTACATACGGAGCCAAATGAGTGAATTTACACTCTAAAATACATCTATATACATCTATATGTAGTTCATATTGAAATCTCAAAAAAGCCTTATATTTAGAAATGGATGGAGTAAGTGTCGGTGCATGCTACTAAAACAAATTCCTGCTTGGTCTACCTACTAAAACAAATACTGGTGGAATTTCAATTGCTCATGGTTGCGGTTGGAGAGCACATGGAGTCAGCAACAAGAGACTCACTTCGAGCTAGTCACGATAATTAATGCTCAACATTTTAAGCTTGTTAAGGTTGCGTATGTAGCAAGCCGTAGGTTGGCACCGATGAGAGACAAACCATATGCGCGAATAATTCTGTGCATTCTAGGAAAAAGAAAGATGGGGAAGGAAACCTAAATTTGTGCGGCTAGATATACATTTACTTATATTATATATGATTGCATAAATTTTCTAGTTGTTTGCGAGAAAAAAATACTTCAATTTCTCTGCATTTATCGAGTACATTATAGTGAGGGTTATTAGGTATTATCCAAAATGAATGTGATTTACAAAAGGTCGACATGCCATATAATACTTATAAATTGTTATGTATCTACAGGTAGTATGTACATGTGTATCAGGGTGCGGGTGGGGGAGCCAAGACCATACTTCTATAGAGTTTCCTAAAATATTTTTGCACTGAAGTAAATTGTGTGTATTATATTATTTTTACTTTTGTTAGTGATCCTGGGACATTTTATCCTGCAAAGGTACCTGAAACATTTCACATTGACTATAGATGTGCATAGAGATATACTCCCTCCATTCGGAATTACTTGTCTCGGATATTGATGCATCTAGAACTAAAATACATCTAGATACATTCATTTCTGCGACAAATAATTCCGAACGGAGGGAGTAAGATTTAATTTACATATATCTCATGTTCTGCTTCCAGCATTCGCAAGCGCATTGAAACGTGGTTTTGCGTTGGCCTGGAAACATTTTTAGTCCATTACTCACTTACGCTATATTTAGGTCTCTGCTTTGTTGAGTGCAAATCTGATTAAGCTTCCAGGTAGTACACCCAAACAATCTACGAAGTGACGAAAATTCTATTTATTAGTCATGTTTTTTACTAATAAAGTTTCCATGCAGTTTTTAGAGAATAAATTCCTAAATTTTTCATGCATTTCTATCATAGATAGCATGCCATTTTTATTTTTTTGACCATGGAAAATTTATTTACTAGTCCATAGTAATTTTATCATAAGCAACATGAAAATTTTACCTATTCATCCCATGGAAATTTTATCATATGTAGCATGCCGTTTTTATTAGACCATGGCAAATTTATTTATTTGACCATGGCAAATTTATCATACTCCGTCTGTCCTGAATTATTTCTCTTAGATTTTTCTAGATACAGATGTATCCAGACACCTTTTAGTGTTAGATACATCCGTCTAGGTAGCAGACCCAAATAATCTACAAAATGAAGAAATTCTATTTATCACTCGATTGTGACTTTCTTATGACTCGGTGTTCCGATCAACGTCTCGAGCTCATGCTGACAAGTGGATCCACATGACTTCCTCCATCTAGACCATGTAGGTGATCTTGACACTCACTTGGTCTTAGCTGTATGGGGACATGGTCTACGCAAAACGCAAAAGATATATCTCGCCTATTGCAAGGCAAGATACAACAAGCAGGCAGTTACCTCGATGGTGGTTCGGCATGGGTTGAGGCCGATAGCATGGTTTTTACTTAGCGGTTTCTTTTTTATTTCTCTCCTCTATATTTCTGACTTTTTGGTTTTTTTGGGTGTTTTACTTTTGTCTCCTTTTCTTCTTATTATTTTTTTCTATTTTTTCATTCTATATTATTTATTTTTATTTTATTTATTTTTTAATGCCTGAAAATTTTCAAAAATTAATTCAATAGTTTTAAATTATCTTAGCATTTTAAAAATGCATTCAATAATTTCATATTAAATGAAGGTTTTTCAAATATGTCATGAGTTTTTTTACAACCCATTACAATACTTGTTGAAGTACCGCTAAAAATGTCCAATGTAACTAAAAAAGTTCATGTACTACAAAAGAAAATTGTTCACATGTGTAAAAATGCTGATGTATTTTTTATCTGCGTGTGAAAAAATGTTCATGTGTTTCAAAAATGTTCATAATGAAAATATGCTTGTCTGTTTCCTAAAATAGGAAATGTTCATGTACTCCCTCCATTTCTTTATGTAAAGTATATTGTTTTGGACATGATGACCAAGACAACAAATTATATATAATTTAGGAAAAGATTACTCTTGGCAAATTTGTTGGTTATTGGCAAGTAAATAAGTTAGGCCAGGAAAGAAAGAGATACAGATAATCTGGGCAAAGATACTTTTCTTCTTTTTCTACAAAGAGATATACATGCAAACGGGAGAGAGATACTTGACTTTTTTTTGTAGTGCTAAAAAAGGGGATTATGAGGAATTAGAAGAAATGTACTTTACATTGTGGAATTTTATGAAAAGCCAAATACACCTTATATAAATAACGGAGAGAGTATATAGGAAATGCTCATGTAAAATAATTTAAAAATAAATCTTGTATATAGGAATTGTTCATCTATCTCAAAAATATGTTCATAATTTGTAAATAAATGTTCACATATTCAATAAAAAGATTTCTTGGATCTGTAAGATATATTACTAAATATTTTATATAAACTTTTATAAAAGAAGTCATGGTTATAAAAGAATATTCATGTACATCGAAATGGATGTTTATTTATGGTTTTGAAAAAAATGTTCACATGTTTGAAATATCTGTTCATGTATCTCTATAAATATATTGTGCATTTAACATACAAGAAAAGAGAGAAATGAAATGAAAAAAAGATAATGCAGTTTGCATGTTGTGCTAAACATTTTACGCTGCCACATGCGTCTTTGGGCCCGACCCATGTACCAAAGTGAGTGCAATGTACGAGTCGCTTGACGAAATCACTAGTTAAGGAGTACTCGTTGTAAAGATCACTCCCACCTCCCTATGTTGAGACAAGTGGCACGCTGCATGCGTGCCACTTGTCGCAATCAGAGAATTTTCCTTTTTTTCGTAGATTTGTTTATTCAAAACGTTTCATCTCTTAAACCATGCGTCCAAATCTCGAACCATTTTCACCGTTAGATTACTCGCATCGAGATCTTTAAAAGTGGATCAAATGTTGATAGGTTTTAACGAACTTTTTTTCACGAAAAAAACCGAATCGAAAGCACTAGTTTTTTCCTTTTTCGAAAGAGGCACGCCATGCCTCTCGCGAAATCACATTCGTGACTCTCGCGGAAGCAAAACATGCCTCTCTCGAAAGGAAAAAAAATAAAGAAAACATGTTTATTTTCGTTTCCGAGAGGCACGGCCGTGACTCTCGCGAAAGCAAAACCATGTCTCTCGCGAAAGCAAAACGTGACTCTCGCGAAAGAAAAAAAATGCATTTTTTCGCAAACGTTGAAAAGAACCGAAAAAATGTTTTAAAAGTCGAAAATGCATGTGAAAAAAATCCAAAGAGAGTGCTCAGAACGCGACACATGGCGGGGTGGCTGAGAGCGCGCCAAATGACGCTAATCGTTGCGAGGCTCCCGAAGGAGCGCTCGTTAACTAGTTGCTCTCGTCGCTTGAGGCTGCGCCGAAGACCCCTCCAGACGAGCCTGCCCACATAACCGTTGTTCAATATGTTGTTATTTTGCCTTTTTCTTCTCTTTACATATTTTGGTTTTCTTCTGGGTTTTATTTTTTCAAATTTTCTTTTTCTTATAGGTTTTTCATTTTTTCCCAACGTAGGTGAACATTTTTTCAAATACACACGAACTTTCTCAGTATACAATGAACATTTTTGAGACACACACTAAACTTTTTTTCGTATATGATGACCATTTTTGTGATAGACATTGAACATTTTTTTAATATATGTGAACTTTTTTAATATACATTGAACTGTTTTATATAGAACAAATACTGATATTTTTTCAAAAATTAATATGTTTTTATAATCTTTTAATAGGGGTTTTAAAATATCTAGCTCCTAAAAATATACAACCATTTCTGTGAAAAAATAACTAAAAACCTGAAGAGGAAAGAAATAAAAACTGCTCGTGGGCACGTTCGCGGACAGTGGCCGGTCACGCCTCAAATATTTGATTATACAACCAGACACTTCAAATTAGAAACCTCAAATCCATAGTGTCACATGCAACATGAAACCTAATCTAAGCGAAGCTCGCCCAGTTCCGTCGTGCCCTTGTCCGGCGGACGGCTGTGCTCCCCAGAGTGTTGGTCTGGTCGCCAGCAAGGTAGAGTAGGCCATGGAACACGAGCCGGCTCATGGGACTCAAAGTGTTGATGTCTCCCATGCCCTACTCTTCCTCATCGGAGCCTAGAACCCGAACGGTGCCGGTGGATGTCAGATCAATGATGGATCCATCCTGGGACGAGTCGGCGACATCCACCACGACGCAGGTGTAGCACCCGGACTGGTGCACCATACGGGGCCAAAGAATGCGACTCCGCCTCGCCGACGTCCACCGCCGCGAGGGGTGCCGCCGCCTCCTGAGCCATCCGCCTCGCACGGGGGCACGCCGCGCCATGTTTGCATCGGACGACGCCCTTGGTGCATCCATGGTGTCGGCACGCCAACGAAGGGGTTGCTCGTCCGACCCCATGTTCGGACGCCAAACAGGCCGCCCCATCTCTGATGAGGCAGTGACGTCACACCTAGCGCCGGATCCATGGGCCATGGGCGGACATAATGGATCCCCGATAGAAGGAGTCCGAGCGCTGCCTCGCATGGGCCTTCTCCCGGGAGCGGCGGAGCGCAAGCCGGACAACCATCTCGTCCTCGGGGCTGTGTGAGATGAGCTCAGGGTCGACGGATTTAGAGGTGAAGGACTCGAATCCACTGTCCGCCATGCTGAAGACGGCTGGAGATCACTGAACGAGAGTTTGGGTGATGAGGGAAGTGGAATGAAGTGGCTAGGGTTTGGCCTGGTGAGCGGATGGGAAAAAATATATGTGGGGCCCGGTGGGCAGCACAGGCCGGGTCCAACATGACGGACGCATCCGAACACCCCATATCCGCCCCATATTTAGGTTGGATATAAAGATACCGGTCAGCCTGGACGTTTGAAGTCCGTTTGAGGCATCAATGTGGTTCTTCTTCTACCTCTCGACATCCAGGCAGTCGCAAAAAACAGCTCGGGCTAGCCATCGCCGATGGCTTGCGGCCAGGAAGCTCATGTCAGCGACCAAGGTGTGCGCCTGGTGCCCTCGCCGCCAACAGCTCTCGCACCTACTCCGCCGTCCTTGCTTCTACTTTGAGCAACAACGTGGAGCTGAGCCACGCAATTACTCGTACGTTGTCTTAGCGGTATGGGGACATGCTCTACGCAAAATCTATATCTCGCCTATTGCACGGCAAGATACAACAAGCAGGTCGTCACCTCTTGGTGGTTCGGCACGGGTTGACGCCTGTAGCACGTTTTTTTAGTCGATTTATTTTTTTATTTCTCCCCTCTATATTCCTGACTTTTTGGGGTTTGAGGGTTTTTTGGGTTTTGCTTTCAATCATTTTCTTATGATTATTCCTATTTTCTATTATTCCTTTCCATTGTATTTCCTTTTTAAATTGTGTGAAAACTTTCAAAACTTACTCCAATATTTTTTAAACACATGAACTTTATTAATTACATGATTTTCTAAAAATACTGAATATTTTTATTTTAATGAATGTTTTTAAAATGTGTAATTAGTTTTGCACAACCCATTACAATATTTGTTCAAGTACCGCTAAAATATCCAATGTAACTAAACAATTTCATGTATTGCAAAAGAAAATTCTTCACACGTGTAAAAATGTTGATTGTTTTTTTAAGTCTGCGTGTTAAAAAATGTTCACACATATCGAAAAGATGTTTTTATGTTTTTATAATATTTTATAATTAAATATTTTATATAGGAAATATTCATGTATCGCAAAAATATGTTCATAATTTGAACAGAATTTTTCGCAAGTTAAAAAAAAGCATTCATGTATCTCTAAGATTTAATAAATCTTTCATATAACAGACTAAGGCATAGCCTAGTGGTGGGAAGGGGCTGATGCCTTCCCACCCACCCAGATTCAAGGCTTGATACTTGCAATTTGTGTTTGTTGCACCAATTATACTGTAGGGGTTCCTTTATAGTTTTTCTATCAAAAAAAATCTTTCATATAAAATTTTATGAAATAAATCATGGTTATATAAAAATATTCGTGTACCTCAAAAAGGATGTTTATGGTTTTGAAACAAATGTTCACATGTTTGAAATAAGTGTTCACGTGTCTCTATATATATAATGTGCATTTTACATACAAGAAAAGAGAGAAATGAAATGAAAAAAAAAGATAACAATACAGTCTGCATGCTGTGCTAAACGTTCGTCGCTGCCACATGCGTTGTTGGGCACTCCCCATGTGTCAACGTACGTGTCGCATTAGGCGACAACAAATCCTATATGACACCCATGGGCATCATATAGTTTAGGCTACGCCAAAGAGCCCCCCAGAGAGCCTGGCCCACATAACGGTTGTTCTATCTCGGGTTTTTATATATTTTATTTTATTTTTATATTTACATATTTTATTTTTTATTTTTGGTTTTTTTATTTTTTATTTATTTCAATTTTTTGACTTATAGGTTTTACAATATATGGTGAATTATTTTCTCAATATATATTGTGAAATTTTCTCAAATACACACTGAACTTTCTTGGTATACAATGAAAATATTTCAAACACACACTGAACTTTTTTAAATATATGATGAGCATTTATTTGATATGCATTGAACATTTTTCTTACTATACAATAATTTATTTTAATTATAAGATGATTGTAATACACACTGAATATACTTTTAATATAAGATTACTTTTTAATATACACTGAACTTTTAATAGAACACATACTGAAATTTTTATAACGTATATTTTTATATGTTTAATAGGGTTTTAAAATATCTATCTCCTAAAGAACAACAACCATTTTTTTGTGAAAAAACAACTTGAAACCCGAAGAGGAATGAAATAAAAACTGCTCGCGGTCAATGTGGGCCAGGCAATTTGCCTTGGCTTTAGAGAAGCCACCCTTAGTTGGCGCATGCGGGTGTTAACTAGTAGGTCTCTTAGGTGATGTACAAATGTGCCCTAAAATATATGACGAGGTCGAGGGAGGTATTTGGACATCCCACAAACCATAACAGAGCACAAAGCCCATTTTGTTGTGCTTGATATGCTTGAGAATAATGACCTCTCTATTATTCTTGGGTGAAACTTTTTAAACATTGCACACACTACTACAAAACAGGGTAGCGGTGGTGGGTGCAAAAGGGCGCACCAGTGGCAGGCGACGTTGTGGAGGGCGCCCGCTACCGATCTCCCGCCACTGGTAATAGGTCACTAGTGGTGGGCAGAGCAACCATCACTGATAATAGTTTTATTAGTGGCTCGCGCCTACACAAAACCACCACTCGTAAAGTACCCTACTAGAGGTGGATCTATATACCGCCCACCTGTAATGGCGTCGGCCAGGTAAATTATAAAAAATAATGCTACCGCGTCAACATTTTGCTGCCATTGGCAACGTTTTGCACAGAACACATAGATATTATAGTGATAGCCATAAGATATTGCAATGCGCTGCAATATTACATTGATACTCATCATTACATGCATACATGCATTTTTCTACCTTATCCATTAGTTAGTATTATGACTAAACAACACATAATTTAACCATTGAACATTTTCATCATGGCTAGACAGCACAAAACACGTTTGATGGTCAAAAGGGCTTATGACTCAAAAGGTCATTGACAACTACTCCATTTGTTCTTATTTACTATGCATATTAGATTTGACTAAAGTCAAACTTCGTAAAGTTTGATCAAGTCTGTAGGAGACAATATAAAAATTTACCATAACAAATCTATATGACATGAAAGTAAATTCAATAATGAATATAATGGTATTGAATTGTTATTCTGTGTGTTAATATTTTTGTTTATAAATTTTGCCAAAGTTTACAAAGCTTGACCTTGACCAAAGCTAATATGCGGACTAAATAAAAGCAGGGGAGTATACTAGCTAGTCCGCTCTATTCAGAATCGCGGAAGATACATACCGGGAGGAACCCAACCTCCTCATAGATCAGCGCTTCCTGGCCGTCGGATCGATTCCTTGATACGTTTTGGGCCGTCCGATCTAGAGATGGAGAGACGCCGGCCGTTGGATCAAAAATAAGCACTGTAGATCGAAACAGTGTCGAAATGGCCGTGCCACCGCCTGTAAATTTTGTGCCCCACCTAGGGCATTTTCGTCATTTCCGCCAGAGGCATATAAAAACAGCAGCCCCCGTTGTAGAACCCTAGCCGCCCCATCCGCGCTGCTCCTCCCGCGACGAGGCCGCCGCCAGCCTCCTTCCCCACCAACGGCCACCCCTACCCTTGCCT